>NW_028291255.1:0-128162 GCF_041222555.1 Hakea prostrata
ACCATCGGAGAAATCACACAGTAGAGTAGCCTAACAAAATATTGTAACAGAAAATGAATGAGTTCAAAAGAACTCAGCAAGGAAGTTATCCCTCCACATATAAACCACAAGATAATCATAAAATGATGCAGATGATATGAGGCATATAATGCAATATGACATTATTCTAAGTATGCTGGTCATCTATGGTAGACATGCTTTAAGTCATAGCACCATACTTCTTTAGGTAGTCTCGATCACTCATCACCGGGGTGAATTGGGTCCCGCATCCCTCTCGGACAAATCCATGGTTGGGGGTTTCGGTCACCGCTCTCTCACATCACCGTTTGGTCTAAGTATTGGCGCATGTCGGGGTATAGCCTAGCCCAATGCAAGTCATCTACTTAATCATATCATGCCGGTTCCGGGATACTTCCATTCCTCCCCTCTCGGGATCCTTTCCGGTATCCTTCACACTAGAGTCACGGATATTACTCACCGGACTCATCAACCCTATTGGTCATCCACAAATGGTAAACGGGAAGCTCTCACGTCCCTCTCACGGATCATTTCACCGGTCTTGAGTGCCCGTGAGCCCAAGTCTAGCCATTTGTAACCCTACCAATAAATGGCCCCTTTCGGGTAACCGTAATGCAATTTATGTCCTCTCACGGAGTGGATACCGGTCTTGAGCGCCCACAAATCCACACTACTACCACGGGTTGTTCGGTCTCAATGCCCTTCCGAATCGGGTCTAATATGATAGGGACATCCTAGCCATACATCTAGACAAATCCTATGCATGTCATTCAATAACCCGGGAAAGCGTCAATGGACACCTTCGGAGAATATCCCATACTATTCCCTCCGATGTCCAAGGACAAGAAGCACCAGATAGGGTACCCCTCAATCCCAAGTTATACTTAAGCAATCACATGCCCAAGTTCATCATATCAGTTCACAAGATACAACGTCATAATAAACATTCAATTCATGACATTGACATAAGTCATCATATATTGAAATTGATAAACATGATACAACATTGAAGTAATATAATGTAAACACAAAGCTACTGTTAAAATACATATGTAGCAAGTCTAACATGATAAGGATATGAATTAGAAACTATATTTACTAGGATAGGAATACCAAGTCAAGATTTCCATATCCTAGGTAATTACATCGATAACTATCCTTACCTTGAATCGGAGAAGAGAATGGTCCAAGATCACAAGCAGTGGCCCAAATAGTCTTAAAGTCCTAAACAAGCATATATGAAAAGTTAGAGAAGAAATCAGAACAATCGGAGATCAAACGAATCAGAACTAGGCAAAAGTTGTTGACAGCAACTCTATTGGTCGATACATTTGGTCGATAGTATCGACCAATAGTATCGACCAATTCAATTCCAGACAGACAAGTCGGCTTTTCGGATTCTTGCCCAGATTTGGTCTTCCCGGTCTCGGATTGACATGAAACTTGGAGGATAGTCTAGGCACAACATGGGGACACTAATTATCAAGAAACTTTCATAATCCAATGGTCCATTTGGAAATCCCCAAATTGACATAATAAGGTTAAGAGTTGTAAATCATAGCATTGGCTACAACTCAATGCAAATTAGGGGAAAACATGGGGGATTAGGTAGGGAATCGTTTAGAAGCAACATGGAGCACATATGCAAGGTATAGATTTAGTAAAACACGAGCTCCATCTCAGTTTTGGTAAATAAAGCAAGTTGGTAAGCAATAAATCATGGAAATGTGTAGTCAATGATCATGAGGTGAATCAATCATAGCCACATCGGTGAAAACATCATTGTGTGGGGTTTAGAAGGTTCATGGCAAGGTGTATGCAAGGTTGCAGCACCTTGACCATGGTCCCAACAGTAAAATAGAGAAAAGATGAGTGAGAAAGTGATTAGGAGAGAGAGTCATACCTTTAAAGTGGAACAAGAAGGTAGGAATAAGTGGTTGGCAATGATTGATGAAGAAGATGCTTCACCACTACCAAGGAGGAGTTCTTGGGAGGCTCTCTCACGTTCCCAGGATGTTAAAGACGCGAGGATAGGGCTCCCAGTCTCGAGGAATAAATAAATAGAAAAGAATATTCTAAGAATCTTTAAATGCGGGCTCAATGAGACTTGTTGGTCGATACATTTGGTCGATGGTATCGACCAATAGTATCGACCAATTCAAACTCTGCAGAATTTTACAGAATAGTACAGCAACTTTAGGTGCGGACTTGGAGGGCTATACAAGGTCAAATTGCATGGGGTTTTCTCCTACAGTTCACTCAAGAGGTCTAGTTTCAGGGAGTACCTTCGGATTATGCACCGGAGTCCGTTTGCTATTTCAACTGTCTCGCTCTTCATCAGTGCGCAGATTCTAACTTAACACTGGTAATGTGCTCAAGGAAGGAGCAGCATCATCAATGTCCATAAAATGGAATCCCGACATTACGTCATCAACCAGTAGGGCCCATAAGTCCCTCCTACCACCACTTCGGGTCTTTGGACCTACAAACATAACAATGACCGGGTCGGGTCAGGGTTAGGTAAAAGCTGGATTTTACATGAAGGACCCGGTTACCTTCAGAATATGAAGTAAGCAGCTTCCAGGTGATCGGGAAATTGAGGTCTGACTGAGGCGCTCGGCAGAAAAATAACTGTTTGCGCCATCCTCTATGATTGGAAGGACAGGTTCCCCTAGCAAGGATACTACCCGACCAGCCAAGCTCAACTTTATTGCGCTTGGAGAGAAAAACCCAACCAGAAGGGTTGGAAAGAGAAAGAACATGAAAATGAACGAAAAGAGGGAGAGAAGGTGTGATACCAAGTTCAAAACATAAACCCAAAAAGCCAACGATGAGATGCCAGCTATTTGGAAGGAGCATTCCGGGACAAATGCCCCAGTGATTCAAAACAGCGGAAAACAAAGTGTGGAAGAAAGGAAAACTGTGAAACCCAGCCCTAACCTAACCCTGACCTTGACCCGGTAACCCGGTTGTTTTTAGGTCCGAAGACCCGGAGTAAAGGAAGAAGCCAAATATGGGCCATCTCAGTAGAAGACATGGTGTTTGACTCTGAATCCATGGATGTTGTTGATGGAGTTCCATACTTGGATGTCTGTGTAGATTTGGAAAGGAAACTGCAGCTGTCTGAAGATGAGATTAGTTGAAGGACTTGGAGTATTATCTGACTTAGTTTGGAGGTATTTCCTTACACTTGACATGTCACTTGATGTGTATGCAAAAGCCCATAAGGTTTAAAGCCCATTTGATCCTCCAAATCCCTGATTATTCCTTACTGTCTGCCTTGGTCGACTCCTTGGTTGAGTGGGCCACTCGACCAAGCACTCGACCAAAGGGATGTGAAATCCGAGAATTTGTAATTTTAGGGTTTTTCACTTTTATTTAAACCCTACTTCGTATTTCTTTGTTACGGCTGCCTCCTAAACACTTTGTGAACGTGAGAACACCTCTCCGAAACTCTCTCTGGTGATTTCGAAGACTCCTCTGCAGATCTGAAGCCTCTCATCGCTGTTCTTACAATTCAAGGTTAGTAATCGCTTCAACATTGCGAATTTCTTTTCTTCGATCTTGTTCTTGATTGAGATCAGGAAGTAGATGCTGCATCCTTGCAACCATCCCTTCGTGATCTCCTTCATTTCTTTGAGATCTATGATCATCATCATGATCTCAACCCTGGCCGTATATTTTTCTGGAAACCCTAACCCTTGCTTGATTTCTGGAAAACTTTGGTGACCTCCCATGCAAGGGAAACCTCATGGGTAATGTTTCTATTAACCTAAACTATAATTTCTATGATTTTCTTGTTATAATTGGCAAATCATTAATTCCCTTTCATTCTGTGATCATAACCTTTCCTGGGGAGCCATAATGGTTGAAACCCTAATTTCTTGGGTTAGATCAAGAACCCAATTTTTTTTATCATGATTTGATGTTTTTATCTTCCCATATGATTCTAATACATCCTAGGAAGTTCCCCTTTGAATTTCGGATCAATCTGACTTCAAACGAGGAAGTTATGGCGAAAGCAGTCTGTACAATTTCATATTGACTTGCTTGGTCGACCGGGGCCATCTACCAAGCACTCAACCAAGGAGTCAGTAGCTTCGTTTTTTGCCCGATTTGATTCGTTTGCTCTCTGATCTTTTAGGCATCTTTCCTAATGTTGTATCTATGGTTATTAGGAGTTTATTTGCTAAGTTTGGAGTTGCTCACTTTGATCTTTGGATCATCTTCTTCGATAATCAAGGTAAGGACAATTATTTCCTTAACTACATAGATTGCTTGTTCTCTGGTTTCTACCTTATGAAACTATGAGATTACTTACTGTTATTGTAATTTAATTCTGATCTCTTACTGTGAGAACAGTAGCACTTGGTTATATTATCTTTTTCATTATTCATGTTATATGAATTACTTATTATTACCTAATCTGATTTTGCTTTTACATTCTCTTGTATATGATGAGCTGTTGGTTGTATATGTCATGACTGATCTGAGAATGTGTTTGCTTAAGTTTGGTTTGGGATTGGGGAGTGTCCTTTTGACACTTTGGACATCGGAGGGAATAGTATGGGATGTTCTCCGAAGATGCCCATTGACGCTTTCCCAAATCATTGGTTGTCATACCTAGGGATGTCTAGCAGTGTTTGGCTAGGATATACCCCTGTTATATCAGACCCGAATCGGAAGGGTATTGAGACCGAACGACCCGTGGTAGCAATGTGATTCACGGGCGCTCAAGACGGGTAACCAACCCGTGAGAGGACGGGAATCATATTGTGGGGGCCATTTATTGGAGGGTTGCATATGGCTAGACTTGGGCTCATGGGCGCTCAAGACCGGTAACCAACCCGTGAGAGGACATGAGAGCTTCTCGTTTACCATATGTGGATAACCGATAGGGTTGATGAGTCTGTATTCCGAGTTGGTCGGTGCCATAGGATACGCTGACTCTAGTGCGAAGGATACCGGAAAGGATCGTCAGGGACGAGGAATGGACGTATCTGAAACTGAGATGATATAACTGACTAGATGACTTGCATTGGGCTAGGCTTTTCCCTGACATGCGCCGGTACTTATGCCAAATGGTTGTGAGAGAGTGTGTTGACTAAATCCCCTACATGGTTTGATGAGGACTTTACCCAATTACCCGGTAGACCCAAGATGCCAGGATGGCTGAGGGGGAGTGAGTGACCTACCCAAAGAAGTACGGTGCTATGACTTAAAGCATGTCTACCATAGAGACCAGCATACATAGAGTTTAGATGCATTCATACTTTATCTGTTTCATATTGCATTGCATCATGTTATGTTTTGTCACATGTTATCTATGATGTTATGGATTAACTTGTCTTACTGAGTTTCTTCGAAACTCATTCCTTTTTGTATATTTTCTTGTTAGATTATCCTGCAGGTACATATTATTATGATGAGCAGTACAGTGAAGCGCAAGCCGATGAAGCGTATTACACGCAAGGTATTGGCGACAATCAAGATTACTCTGATGATCCCCCGACAGATCAAGCTGCGTACTACTTTTGAAAACAGCATAGAGTTAGAAAGATTCATTGGGTTGATGAAGTCCACACTTATGAAGACATTATCTATAGACTAGAAGACTCTTGTTCCTAGTTTATTTCTTAGTACATTTGTTTCAGTTGTAATTTCCTTTTTGACTTTCATACTGCGTTCCGCTATGTTTGTGGAGTGAGTTTCCGCCTCACTTTACTTCTTTTGATATCTTCGGATATCTGGTATCATTTTCCGCACTCTGATTATATTATTTATTCATTTCTTGAGTTAAACCTTTTGTTTATAATATTTAAACCTTGATTATTTCCTGTTTATGATTATGTTATTGTATATGTGGGAGGATGATTTCCTCGATACTTGATCTTCGGGGCTGTGGATCACACTCTCGGGTATGCCAGTTAGGGTACCGGCTGGGGGGATGTACAAAAACGAACTCCACTTTCCAGGGTATATATATACAAAGAAAATTCATCGGGAGGATTTGAATTGACCCTCTCGTTAGGACTGGGAGCCCTAAGATAGTATGAAGAAGGAAAGTCAAAACGTTCAATGGCCGACGAGAGATCAGCTTCTGTAAAATCCAGCTTTTACCTAACCTTGACCCGACCCGGTCATTGTTATGTTTGTAGGTCCAAAGACCCGAAGTGGTGGTAGGAGGGACTTATGGGCCCTACTGGTTGATGACGTAATGTCGGGATTCCAGTTTATGGACATTGATGATGCTGCTCCTTCCTTGAGCACATTACCAGTGCTAAGTTAGAATCTGCGCACTGATGAAGAGCGAGACAATTGAAATAGCAAACGGACTCCTGTGCATAATCCGAAGGTACTCCCTGAAACTAGACCTCTTGAGTGAACTGTAGGAGAAAACCCCATGCAATTTGACCTTGTATAGCCCTCCAAGTCCGCACCTAAAGTTGCTGAACTATTCTGTAAAATTTCTGCAGAGATTGTTTTGGTCGATACTATTGGTCGATACCATCGACCAAAGGTATCGACCAACAAGTCTGTTGAGCCCATTTAAAGATTCTTGGAATATTCTTTTCTATTTATTTATTCCTCGAGACTGGAGCCCTATTCTCACGTTTTTAACATCCGGGAACGTGAGAGAGCCTCCCAAGAACTCCTCCTTGGTAGTGGTGAAGCATCTTCTTCATCAATCATTGCCAACCACTCATTCCTACTTTCTTGTTCCACTTTAAAGGTATGACTCTCTCTCCTAATCACTTTCTCACTCATCTTTTCTCTATTTTACTGTTGGGACCATGGCCAAGGTGCTGCAACCTTGCATACACCTTGCCATGAACCTTCTAAACCCCATACAATGATGTTTTCACCGATATGACTATGATTGATTCACCTCATGATCATTGACTACACATTTCCATGATTTATTGCTTACCAACTTGCTTTAGTTACCAAAACTGAGATGAAGCTCATGATTAACCTAATCTATACCTTGCATATGTGCTCCATGTTACTTCTAAACGATTCCCTACCTAATCCCCCATGTTTTCCCCTAATTTGCATTGAGATATAGCCAATGCCATGATCTACAACTCTTAACCTTAATATGTCAATTTGGGGATTTCCAAATGGACCATTGGATTATGAAAGTTTCTTGATAATTAGTGTCCCCATGTTGTGCTTAGACTATCCTCCAAGTTTCATGTCAATCCGAGACCGGAAGACCAAATCGGGCAAGAATCCGAAAAGCCGACTTGTTGTCCGGGAATTGATTTGGTCGATACTATTGGTCGATACTATCGACCAAATGTATCGACCAATAGAGTTCTTTGTCGGCAACTTTTGCCCGATTCTGATTCGTTTGATCTCTCGATTGTTCCGATTTCTTCTCTAACCTTTCATATATGCTTGTTTAGGACTTTAAGACTATTTGGGCCCTTGCTTGTGATCTTGGACCATTCTCTTCTCCGATTCAAGGTAAGGATAGTTATCGATGTAATTACCTAGGATATGGAAATCTTGACTTGGTATTCCTAACCTAGTAAATATAGTTTCTATTTCATATTCTTATCGTGTTAGACTTGATACATATGTCTTTTAACAGTAGCTTTGTGTTTACATTATATTACTTCAATGTTTTATCATGTTTATCAATTTCAATATATGATGACTTATGTCAATGTCATGAATTGAATGTTTATTATGACGTTGTATCTTGTGAACTGATATGATGAACTTGGGCATGTGATTGCTTAAGTATAACTTGGGATTGAGGGGTACCCTCTTGGTGCTTCGTCCTTGGACATCGGAGGGAATAGTATGGGATGTTCTCCGAAGGTGTCCATTAACGCTTTCCCGGGTTATTGAATGACATGCATAGGATTTGTCTAGATGTATGGCTAGGATGTCCCTATCATATCAAACCCGATTCGGAAGGGCATTGAGACCGAACAACCCGTGGTAGTAGTGTGGATTTGTGGGCGCTCAAGACCGGTATCCACTCCGTGAGAGGACATAAATTGCATTACGGTTACCCGAAAGGGGCCATTTATTGGTAGGGTTACAAATGGCTAGACTTGGGCTCACGGGCACTCAAGACCGGTGAAATGATCCGTGAGAGGGACGTGAGAGCTTCCTGTTTACCATTTGTGGATGACCAATAGGGTTGATGAGTCCGGTGAGTAATATCCGTGACTCTAGTGTGAAGGATACCGGAAAGGATCCCGAGAGGGGAGGAATGGAAGTATCCTGGAACCGGCATGATATGATTAAGTAGATGACTTGCATTGGGCTAGGCTATACCCTGACATGCGCCAATACTTAGACCAAACGGTGATGTGAGAGAGCGGTGACCGAAACCCCCAACCATGGATTTGTCCGAGAGGGATGCAGGACCCAATTCCCCCCGGTGATGAGTGACTGAGACTACCTAAAGAAGTATGGTGCTATGACTTAAAGCATGTCTACCATAGATGACCAGCATACTTAGAATAAAGTCATATTGCATTATATGCCTCATATCATCTGCATCATTTTATGATTATCTTGTGGTTTATGTGTGGTGGGATAACTTCCTTGCTGAGTTCTTTTGAACTCATTCCTTTTCTCGTTGCAATATTTTGTTAGGCTATTCTGCAGGTGATTACTCTGATGGCACCCTCCCTGAGGCGGACCCAGATACCTCATACTACCATCCAGAGGCTGGCTACGTTGAAGACTTCGGTGACCATACCGAAGAAGATTACCAGGCGTACCAGGGTTAGCCCCGGAGTTGTATGGGAGCAGTCATGTTGGGTCTCCATGGTCCTCAACTTTGAAGAAGATATATTTATTATGGAGGAGACTTATGAGTAGTTACCCCTTCTTTTGTGACAGTATACTTAGAAGAATTGTAATAACTTTAACTTACCTTTATAACTTGAGACTTGTATTTAACTAAATTTTGACCTCACTTCCGTTTGGTGAAGGAGTGGATTCCGCCCACTGCCTTCTTATTTTATCTGATTTGATATTTATTTCCGCACTCGATTATGTCTTGACACCTTATTTCTGAATTCCATGATCATTCATTGTTAGTTTATGATTATTATCTGTTCATGATTGTATTATCGTCGATGTGGATTATGTGGTCCCTGAACTATGGATCTTCGGGGCTGTGGATCACATCCCGGGTATGCCAGATAGGGTACCGGCTGGGTGGATGTGACAGCTTCAGTATAGGAGGAGGGAACACTAAGTTCGTCCTTGGATCTGCTAGGTTGCTTAGACTGCCCAGAAGACTCGGCAATTACTTTTGGAGTTCTAGATGGTCCAGACTCAAGAAGCACGGAGGGAACTTCAACACTTTTCTACTGGCTAACTTCTTCGAAGTCACGCCAGAGAGCAGTTAAAGTCTTCTTATCACTATCTGATTGATCCGGGGGAACGAAAACAGAGGCCTCCCCACCAGAATCGCCCTTACCGGCGCTATGTTCAGAAGAAGCCCTACCACCTTGCATTACTATGAAGGTCTGGTTCTGGTTTTGTACTAAAGTAAAGTGGAGATGAAAGTTAACAAAAAAAAAAAAAAGATCGAGATGACAAGTAAAAAGTGCAAAGGAGTCAGTGAACTTACTAATTCACCGAAGTAGAGAGCCTAAAAGCGAGAAGAGTATTAGGGCGCAAGGAAGACGACGAAGTTTAAAATTCCAGACAACGAGAATGAAATATGGGAAGACAACAAATCGCTTTTAAGCATACGGATGATCGAGGACGTGTAGGGTCAGGATGAATTCAGCATGAACGATCATGATCGGAAGACGTTTTAAAAAAGTTTGAATCAGAACAGGCGTTTTGAGAAACCATCGCTTCGATTTCATGAGCAATGATGATTTCGGCTGCAGAAGACGCATGGCGTCACCCCCGTAGAAAGTGAAGACACTCACAGAACTCGAGGAAAAAGAGATGCAGCCGCATTAAATGCAACACAAGATTTAATGAGCGAAGGATTATGCAGAACCCTCGTACGACAAATAGGTCCAGTTCAAACCAAGCCCTTGGAATAGCCCGAACACTTGGTCTGGGGGGCTCGTGATACGGGAGAAATCATAATCGAACCAGGTCCGCCCATGGTTCGATCCTCGACTCTCGTCAGGAAGAAGTGAACCGACCCACATCCATGCGGGCCGGGTTTACTTGGTAACTTGCTGATGAAGTAAACTGCTCAGTCAACAAGCACGCCCGAATCCGTGATACTCAGAGTGGACAAATCGTCAAGCAAACGGTTAGCAACACTTGAGGGAGAAAAGGATTGTGTGTATTTAGATAATAGACACGCTACGATAGTGCAGTTATCCATTATCCTACCACGAATGGATCTATTAACAACGGATCTATCGTTAAGATTGGACGGCCACCCGAAGAAGGCTCGAGTATATCCAACGAAGCAGATTGAACGGTAAACACTATATAAGACACAACCTACTTTCGAGAGAGGCATCTGAATCATATCCCATCTATTCGTATTCATACTTTTTGCTTTGTATTCAAGTAGAGCCTTTTGTGATCAGTTCATTAGCTGACTTAGCCTTCGGAGGTGGACTCCCGACCCCAGCAGTCGGGCCACATTTGACGATTGTTTTTGCAGGTCATCCATTGGAGATCTAAGGGCTGAGCAGATTTTGGACACATCAGAGGGTAATAATACTAAGAATGGTTTGGGTAGTTTGATCATAACACATCATACAAGGATAGCATGGTCATTTACATTTTAAAATTCGAAGAGGATAATTGACTCTATTATGTGTAACTAGTAATACTAATGTAAGTAACTAGTACTATTAAGGTAAGTCACCATTAATATTTGGCACTTAAGGGAGTCACCAGCAAAAGAAACTCTAAAAAATTGACACCTACCTCAA
This sequence comes from Hakea prostrata, assembly GCF_041222555.1. Classification (NCBI taxonomy): domain Eukaryota; kingdom Viridiplantae; phylum Streptophyta; class Magnoliopsida; order Proteales; family Proteaceae; genus Hakea; species Hakea prostrata. Next base: position 10,914 of record NW_028291255.1, read on the forward strand.
GTATAATTTTATTTCATTTCTACTCATTGAACTTCTAAAGTTAGGGGTATGACCCTTGTTTCCCAAAATTTTTACCTTAGGGCATGGTTGGGTGGCTCAGCCATATGTTTTGGGCAAAAGGGCTATACAACATGAGAATGTTACTTATGCCACCCCTTAAGTAATCCAATTTTAGGAGGTGATATTAATTATAAAGGGTAAGTTCAGGGGTGGAGCTGAAAATTTCCTTTACTTTTTTTGTAATTCGATTTGAATATGCTCAAATACCTCTTGGAACATATATCCCCATGATCTATGCAAACTTTCAACTTGGAAAAATAAGAGTCATAGAATGAAATGGATATCTTCCCTATCAACCCCCTTGAAGGATTAACTAATCCTTCAACAATCAAGGGGGTTGATAGGAAAAATATCAATTTCATTCTTTGAAGTATGAACTATTGCTCGTGGAGCAAATCTGTTTGATCTTTCTAGGTTTTGGTAGTTTGTCCTTTCTCGTTTTATGTATGTAAACAATGACTTTTCTTCTAGGTTTATTATCAGGGATATGTTAATATAATATTGGTAGTTGTTGGGAAAAAAATTATTGAAGTATGAACTAATTTTACCAAAAAAGTATGAACTAATGAAAGAAGAGTAATTGATATTAGACAACCCGTCCTTCCTTTTCTTATTTTCATTTTCTCTTAACAACCAAATTAAAACTGTAAATGTACTTTGGATATGAAAAGGACCGTATATACAAAATCTATTCTCCGCTTAAATGGGAAAAAATCCTCTGTTGTGCACAACAGTGCACTTTTATATCAAATCATAGGCTGGGATTTAAAGTTTGATTTCAAATTTGAAAAATTAAAAAAAATTAAAAAAAAAACTTTATAATTTCTTTGTTTTTTCAACCTATGATTTGGTATAAAAGTGTACTGTTGTGCACAACAGAGAATTGTGCAAAGCAGATGATCTCATAGGTATAAAAGAATGCAATAGAAAGAAAGACAGGGAACATATTACCTACTCCTAACAGTCAAAAGTGCACTGTTGTGCACATCAGAGAATTGTGAAAAGCAGATGATGTTTTCCCCGCTTAAATGTCTAACTTCTTCTTCTTTTCTTCTTTTTTTTTTTTTTTTAATTAAGTTCAAAAGCTTCTAAATGTCTAACCATACCTTAAGAAGTTGAAAGAATTACAATCCATATTCGATTCAAAATCCTGGTATTGTTGATATTTAGGCTCTTTGTGGTTTCAATTATTATGATAAGTTTTTTATTATTTTAAATTGTTTGGCATGTATTATCAGTTTTATTTTTATTTAAAAGAATAGAAAAAACCTCTGAAAACCATAATAAACAAAATGTCTATTATGGATTATGTTGAAAATTTCATTCTCTTCATTTATGCGGAAGTTTATTTAAAATTTTATAGTTAAGATGAGAGTAAAATAGTCAATACACATTCTTTTATAAAAAAAAAAATTCCTTTTCTCTTACTTGCTCACTATCATTTTCTAACAATTTTTTATTTTGACACCAAATTTATTTTTCATTCCATAATTTATTTTGACAAAATTCACCAAACCATTTTCATTCTTGATCAATAATGAATTATTGTACTTATTTCTTTCAAATAGTCATAATAGAAAATGAAAATTGATACAAAAAAGAGCCTTAAATAGAGCTCTTAAATCAGGTCGTAGTCTTTATTAATTCAAGATAAATCTATATACGCAATTTTTTTTCTTTTTTTAGCACCAGTTGCTACAAAGTCAGCAATGTGGTTATCCTCTCTTCTAATGAAACAGAGCTGAATGGAAGAAAAATCTTGAGTCAGGAAACAAACATGATCCAAGATCTTTCTAGTTACACAATCCACAGGAGATACTTCCCCATTCAAGAAAAATACAAGAGCTAAACAATCTGAGAGGATCAACCAGTGTTGAACGTGCATTACCTTTGCTATGGGCAGAACATCCCAACAAGCCTCCTCCTCCATTGTCAAAGCAGATAGACTATAACCCCAGTTGCTTTTTGCCTCAATAATTATTTGTTGAAATTAAATTATTATAAAATAATAGATGATAAACTTATGCCTTGATGGAATTTTTTCAACTGTAGCTAAATGAAATAAAATGAAAAATATTTAATAATAAAAAATTACTACCAAAAATAATTACACTATGAGAAAATTGACCAATATGACAAAAATGATTACAGGAAATATTTTCTCGCTTTCAAACATGAGTAAAAGACAAATTCAAATAATTACAGGTTAAATTTAAAACTTAAAGGGCAAAGGGCTTCATATTATGAAAATAGACACCGGATAAGCAGTTGACAAAAAATAAAATAAAAACATAAGACAATCAACCCCTAAGGGTGGTTCAGTTGGCAAAAGATCAATGCTTTCACATAGAAGGTCATAGTTCGAATCCTCTTGAAGCTAGGGGTGAAGACCCTTTTTATATTAATTATTATATAAAAGCTCCCCTGATGATGTAATCATGGTGCACATAAGACAAGCTCTTCTAGTTCTAGGTACCAAAAGAAAAAAAATAAAAGCTTAATATCTTCTTTTTACAATAAGGAAAATTTTCAGTGTCATCCTGTGAAATACCTAATTTTTTCGGTTAGATTCTAATTTTTAACAGAGTTAGCTTTTGTTAGTTTTTATTTATTCATTTTTAAAATTATCTTTACCTCTTAGGGAAAAAAATATGAAGAAGAAAAGGAAAATAAAAAAGTATTTTCTTTTTTATTTTTTGGGTAACCAACATCTCATTTAAAACCAACCAAAGCAGAACCTAAGCATAGCTCTACAAGCTAAAAAGTGGAAATAGACCATTTGGTTGAGCTCTCAGTTTCAAATGCATTCCTAGGTAGGTGATCGTCTACAAAGTTGGATGCCTTAGTAACATGTTGAAATCATTATTTAACTTTGGTTTCATAATGACAACAGGTGTCTTTGGATATATTTTGCACAATAAGGGGTGTTAATTGATAAATTAAATCACTTAAGAAATAACATTAATTTTAAGGGATAACTCATGAAATGGTGGTGAAATTTCTCAAAATAAATATCCCAAAAAGAAAATAAATAGTGATTAAAAAAATTCATTTTGGTTTTTTTAGGAAAATTACATGATTAACCACTTTTAGGTTTTTCTTTACAAAAATAACTACTCAATGTTTCACTCAACAAAATTAGCTAAAACTAAGTTTGAGTTTACAAAACTAGCCAAAATAGTAATTTTTCATGCCTTTGATATTTTTAACCCCTAAAACTAACCACATTGAAAAGGGAAAATCACTATTTTATTCAAAAGGGGAAAGTCACTAATTTTTCATTCCCTTTGGACATTTTTGCCCTCATATTGATATGATTAATTTTAGGGATAAAAATGTCCAAATGGATGAAAAATCACTATTTTTGCTAGTTTTGTAAACTCAAATTCAGTTTTAGTTACTTTTATTAAATGAAACATTGAGTGGTTATTTTTGTAAATGAAAATTTAAAACTAACTAATCAAGTAATTTTCCCATTTTTTCCCCTTCTCTATTTGCGAGATGCAAACATTGTTGGTTCCCCATCTTACTCATTTCAAGGAATTTAAATTGAGTTATTTCACTTGGAGGTTGACTTTGTTAATTTCATACATTTTATGCATCAACATTATTTGACCACTCATATTCTTTAAGTAAAACAAACAATTTCAAGTTGGTAAGTAGGGGTGTCAATTTGCTCTCTGAATCGTTAAGATCGAATTGCACTGACCGTTATAATTCGACCGGCTTGAACCGAACCTTAATAGGCTGTGTTTGGGCTAAGGGTGACAGAGCTCGTACTAGTTCGAACCCAAATCGCTACCTGTTTTACAACCCGTTTTATAATTTATATTAAATATTGTTTGAATCATCATATTACCACTAGGTAATTGGTATAGACTATTTGAAAAATTAAGCAAGAATTCAGAGATCAAATAATCATTCTACTACTTGTAAGGAATAATTATAAGGATTAAGTATGAATGCCCAATTGAATGTACCAAGTTTGTTTAAATTAAGTAAATATTTATACAATCCAGAGGTATTTCTTTTGCATATCAAACTAAATACCAACCCAAAAAAGAGACAAGTTTCACAGAAGCGAAAAAAATCAACATTTTTACAAGACAAGAACTTAATTTTAAAACAATCAATCATAGCACAAGTTGGAATTTAAAAGAATTTTTTGTTTGAAGAATTGTTTCAGGAGGACTATGTGGTAGAGCCTGAGGAATGAGCTTGCAGTTTCTATATTACTACTTACTATCTGGGTTCTTGATTTCTATAAGGTGGGCTGGATTTCTATAAAGTGGAATGACTTTTTATTTTAATGGAAATTGATCAATAATAATTTTGCTTTCCCTAGAATTTTGGCTCTTGTTGCAGGATGCTCAGCTATTTCTTTTTGTTCTTTTTCTTGCATACCATAAATTATTAGTCCAAATCGTTAGTCAATTCGAGTATAGATCGTTAGCCCAAATAGTTAGTTAGTCAGAACCCAAATTGCACCAAACTGAAACCGGCCTGAAACTGTTATTTTGCTAATGTGCCGCGTTTGGATTGGGTGTTTTTGAGCCCGAAACCGCCCAAACCACGCCGTTGATATCCCTATTGGTAAATTTATTTATCAATATGAAAAACGAAAAATATTCCCGTGCTACTGCTATAGGAAGAATCTCTCACATGGATCTTGCAAGGCTAGTGTTGCCGACGTAGTGGTGCATATGGTGCCTAATGTTGGATGGACACCACTTGGATTCCATTAAATTCCAACCGCTCAAAATATGGTTTAGTTCATTTCAAAGAAAAACTGGTTTTTTCTTCACCTTAGTTGGTTATATATATGAACATGGTGTTTTGAGCAATTAGGATTTAATATAACTCACGTGGCATTCATCTAACGCTTGGCAAATAGATACTGCAACATCAGTGGCACTAGTGTAGCAAAATCCGTGGCACCCCACATCAATGATAGTGTGAGAAACAATATCATTAATATAAGAACCATATGGCAAATTATTTTTTTTTGGGTAGAGAGTCCTTTCATTCATTAGCATAAGAAAAACTCAAGGAATCCGACATACACAAATCAAATATCTAAGGATCATAAATGAGCTAGATTGTCTCACATGCAATAGATGATTTCTCATAAGCAACTAAAAATAAAGTTAATAGAGAAAAAAAATATACATATGAAAAGACATAATATATCGGTTGCATGGAAAGCTTTCTTGCAAAAAAAATTAGAACAAAACAAGTGAAAATGAGCGTGAGACTCTCAAGTAGTGGTCTTCTCTAATTTGCAGCGTCCTGTGGATGAGCAATGGAGAATCATAGCCACCCTAGTATGCGTGGGGTATAAGAATATTAGAATCAATAAGTTTTATATTAGAGGTTGAGGACTATCACATATACCATTATGGAGTGTCAAATCCGTGACCTCTTCACTAAGAGGCATCAATCATTATCGAGTGAGCAATCCTTCGATGGTGTAACAATATTGATTTTATGTGCCGTGAATTCTAACAGGTTGGTATCGCACATCGAGTTTGCGAGACTAATCACCATGTGGATTACGTTGCCTCCTTTGTTTGTGTGATACAGGAGTTGTCTTTCCATCTTGGTGGATTACTAGAGGAAGTGGATGACTTGGTGCGCAAAGGAGAAAATATCTCATCTTGTTAAAGGAAACAAAAAAACAGGTGATAAGAGATAGCACATCTTCTTATGTCAATGTTTACTTATCCATATCAAAGGAAATTATCCTTTTTCCCAAACTACTAGCTAGCAAATCACATCACTCAAGAATTAGAGCTATCATATAGAAAAAGGCCCTTTTGCTTACCTCAAATCACATATTCCATCATTCCCTTTTAACATCTTAAACTAACTCTCATAGTTGTATATATAATTTAAAAAAAAAAAAAAATTTATAAAAGAATATAAGATCTTCTGCTCTTGATAGTAGAGGATATTGCTATTCTAAAGCATCTTCCATCACATATTCAGAAGGAACATACCTTTAAAAACTGACAAAGTAGACCATGCATCTTCTTGAATATAGAGTGACAGAAGGTCAAGATAATACTATCCTCTACCCTCAAGAATAGAAGAATCAGATTCGATGAAGAGTAGATGTGAGGGTGGGAGAAAGGAGAATAGAAAACACCTTAAATAGTTTCTTAACACTTTTAAGCTCTCCAAATGGAGATGTGATGCCTTGCTTACATTATATGAGATTGAGTGAATCAAACTCAATCTAGTTCAACTGCTATTGGATTGGGTTTGGTTGGGTGGGGTTCCTTTTGGTGAGACAACTCAAAACAGTTCTTTGAGATTTCTATTTGCTTTTTCTAAATCTAAAGTAAAAGAACTTTATATGAAGATTAGGTAACATAACAGACAAGGCACTGATGGAAAAATGTCATTTTTATCTTCTTTAAGGGTATTTTGGTAATTAAAGTAGATAGAACATGTCTTCCCATTTTTATATCTAACAGAGGACAAATTAACCAGAGTCAATGACAAGAAACTGAGAAAGTGTAATAGACTATGAAGATTTTTAGATCCAGCAATCCAGCGAGGAAATTTTTTTTAGTGCAAATCCAGCAAGGATCAAAACAGCTTCCATTATTAAAAATGAAAATTAAATAAATAAAAAAACAGTGGCAATTATGTTATTGGAAAAGCAAATTGGTGGGCAAAATGGTATTTCAACTGAGAGAAAGAGTAGAAAACTGGGGAGTGAGGGAAGGTGGAAGGTGTGTTTTCACTTTTGCTCTCAAATTTTTCTTCAATTTTTCTTTTTGTGTCCGAAAGAAATTATATATTCTCTCTCTAAAATTCCTCTTAACCTGTTTGGAGGTTTTTGTTAGCAGCAAGTTGAATCGCTCGTTTCTCTCATTCTCTCACTCTTCAGTAGATGCGATGGAGTCGACCTGCAGAACCAGTGTTCTCTTTGCTCAACTTTGGAGTAGCTATGTCGCCAAATCTTTGGATTAGAATTTCAACCCCTTTTACAGGTGGGCTAAGTATTTCTCATCTGGGTCGTTCCCTTTCTTCTTCTTCTTCTTCTTCCTCTTCGTTCCCTTTCTTCTTCTTCTTTATTCAATCTGTGTCAGTTTTTTTATAAGTTGATTATTGTAGTTTTAAATCTGGATGTAGGGTTTCTGATCTTTATCATTTGGGTAGTTTTTATTGAAATGAGAATGTGGGTTTCAAGGGCTTTGCCGATTTGGGATGTGGTTTTGGATTTTATTTGTTGGAAATAGAAGTTCTTTGGTGTAATTTTTTACTAAGATGGGAGGATGATGTCTGAATCGCTATTACTCTGGTTGTGTGGTAAATAGTTTGAATCTGGGTATGATTTCTTTTTCGTGATTTGGGGTCTGGGTTCTTTGATTTTCTAATTCTAATGCTGGAAGGGGTTTGATTTTGGGCAATAGTTGATAGGTTTTACAATCTTTCCCATTTTGGTTACTTCTTTATGGAGGTTGGAACTTGGGTGGTGTCATTCCGTGATTTGGGGGTTTGGGTTGTTGGCCTTAGGTTATGAATGTGTAAGGTGGTGGGTGGTTCCTGTGAAGTGTTGTACTTAGAAGTTTCTGATCTTAACCCCATTTTGGATTTTTGCTATCAATGGTACGTTGACGATTTTCTTCTGTGATTTGGAGCTTGAATTACTGGTCTAGTTTCCCGCTGTCTTAGATTTGTGAATCTTAGCTTTGTTTAAAGTAGAGTTTTTAGGTTCTAATGCACTCTTTGTTCTGCTGTTGATGGGATCTAGGTTCCAACTATTTTCATATTTAAAGTTCATATTTTGGGTTTCCTATACCTTGCGACAAATGTTACTCCACAAATTAGGACAATTGTCTAGAACTTTTAGGTATCCTGATTAATCTAGTTTCCTTTTCTCTTTTAGTTCAGAACCTAGATTCAAAATTGAGCTGTCTGACCAAGTTGATAAATCTGGTAGTTTTAAAAGATGAGTTAATTTTTCCTTGATCGTTCACTTGCTAATGCTGGAGGAGGTGGTGGTGTCTAGGTGGATTTTTTTTCTTTCTGTTTTGGTCTTCTTCATACTTTTTATGTGGTCTGCTCATCCATCTATCTTGGGCTAGATGTTGAGTCCCCCTGCTTCCTTTCTATTTTGCTTAAATTTGCTGCCAGTTGATGCTCATAGGGATGAACTCTCCTGCTCCTTTATTAAAAATTCTAATAACGGTGTTCTTTTTGAATTGGCTTATTTCTTATTCCTTGCATTGATCAGGGTTGCTGACTTATCTGTCTGTTCACAGATCCTCCTTTCCTCTGTTGATGTTGTGATTATCTGCAGTTATGAACAGTTTTATTTTATCATTATTATTATTATTTTTTTTTTTGGGGGGGGGGGGTCCCTTTCCACAGTTTTAATATCTGGTGTCCTTGGTTTCCTTTTTTATTTTTAATTCTACCTTTTCTGGTTAAACGCGCTAGGAATTCAGGTCCTTGGATATGTTGAATACCCCCTAGCTTCATGTAGGTTTTTCACGTATTCTATCTGTTATGCCACTTGTACTGTAGATTATTTTACAAGTGCTTTTTCTTCATACGATCGTGTTTTTGATGGATCGCATTTTTTCTTCTTCTCAGAAGGGTCATTGAGTGCGACATCAGGAGACACTGATCTCGTTCCCACTTGCTAATAGCATCCAAGATGCATGAGTGACACTGATCCTGAAGAGGTGGATCTTCGGGTTAATTTGGAATTACATTTTTGTAGCTTCTTGTGACACTTGGTGTGAGCAGATTCTTGTGGAAAAACCAAAGTGAGCCTGATGGGTTCCAGATTCCCATCCCATCAGCTTAGTAATGGCCTCTATGTATCAGGCCGACCTGAGCAGCCAAAGGAGAGGCCTCCAACAATGAGTTCCACGGCAATGCCTTACACTGGAGGCGACATCAAGAAGTCTGGGGAACTCGGAAAAATGTTTGATATCCCTACAGATGGTTCTAAGTCGAGAAAGTCTGGGCCTATTACTGGTGGTGCACCTTCAAGGACTGGGTCATTTGGGGGTGCAGCTTCACATTCTGGGCCAATAATGCCTAATGCTGCTGGTCGAGCAAGTTATTCTACGTCTGGTCCTGTAGCTTCTGCAGGAGGCCCAGGTTCAGCAACAATGGTGACCGGGGGATCAAATAGGCAAAAGTCCAACTCTGGACCTCTTAGTAAACATGGGGATCCAATTAAAAAGTCTTCTGGTCCTCAATCTGGTGGTGTGACTCCTATTGGACGTCAAAACTCAGGCCCTCTTCCACCAGTACTCCCTGCAACAGGTCTCATTACATCTGGTCCAATTTCTTCAGGTCCACTTAATTCATCTGGGGCCCCTCGGAAAGTATCTGGTCCTTTGGACTCTATGGGTTCTGTCAAATTACACAGCGTCTCAATTGCCCACAACCAGGCTGTTACTAATCTCAGCCAAGAAGATGATTATTCCTTTAAGAGAAGCTTCCCAAAACCAATATTGTGGTCAGTCATTTTGTTGTTTGTGATGGGATTCATTGCTGGTGGTTTTATCCTTGGGGCTGTCCACAATCCCATTCTTCTCATCGTTGTTGTGGTTCTCTTTGGTGCTGTTGCTGCACTTTTCATTTGGAATAGTTGTTGGGGAAGACGAGCTATCACAGGTTTCATATCTCGTTATCCTGATGCCGAGCTTAGAACAGCGAAAAATGGGCAATACGTCAAAGTCTCTGGGGTAAGTCACCTTATGGGATACTGAACCAATTTTTTCTTTCAGTCTCTGTTTTGCTTTTACCTTCCTAAATTCTAGTTTGTGTTCCAAATTTGTTAATGTGTTTAGGATTTTAATAGAAAGGGTGAAAAAGTCATCTAATGTGTAAGCTTTCTAAGACAACATGGTTTCAGGCTATCATTCTTATGAAATTGCAAAGTTCGATAATCCAATAACTCCATGTTTATTTTTCAACAACATTCATGCTTTCTTCTGTCGCCAAGTCCTTGAGAAAAGGAAATGGTTATAATTCATGCTAGGATAAGGTTCAGGTTGTCTGTAGATTGCAGTTCTCGCTTAAAAATTAATCAACTTAGGGTGATGATTTGTGACTGTTGAATGTGGTTTTATGGAAACTGTAGTTTATTTTAACGATGTGGAGATATTTCTTAAATCTATTTTAACTTATGTTGTTCTTATAATGTTTGTTGTTCTTTAAAGTTGCTTTCTTAGTTGTTTCTCTTCTCACTGCTTGTACTTTCTTATCACATGATTTCTAACTTGAGGAAATATATTGCAATTTGCTGTAGGTCGTCACCTGTGGAAATGTACCCCTTGAGTCTGCCTTCCAGAAGGTTAACAGATGTGTCTATACATCTACAAGCTTATATGAATACCGGGGATGGGATTCGAAGGCTGCTAACCCTACACATCGCCGTTTTACGTGGGGCCTACGATCTCTAGAGGTGGATTCAGAATCAGTAACTTCTATTTTAAATGTTTTGAGTGGGTAGAACACATCATTCAGTAAATTTATATTTGTGTTTTGTGATGAGACTTGCCTATCATTAGTTTAAAATTCTGCAGCTGTTCCCTCCAAATGATCGTACAAAACATAGTATTCAGGTGTGATGTTTTGTTCTTGAGTCCTTTTCTTTATAATGACATATTCTGCTATTTCTGCGGGTCATCTCCCACACTTCTATTCATTAGCTCTTCTGTTTCTCAAAGAATTGCAGAGAACTTCTTAGTCCTCTTCTTTTCTGTGGAAGATTGGGTATTCTGTAAGCATGACACGTTCAAAAGTAGCCCTTAACTTTTGGGGGCAGGGGTTTGGTGTCAGTGAGCGACCTGAACTATTCAAATGGTGACCACCTTGGAAGGTGGTTTTGTCAAATTGGCAATCTTTAGCATAATTAACTTCCATTGGATTTGTATTTCTTCACTTACAGCTATTTTCATTTCCTCCTCATTTGACCTAATGGACACTATGTCTTTGGACAATGATCAGTTTAAGTTTCATGTCCAATTGTGATCTCAGTTGCATAGTTGTCAAGGCATTGCCTAGGTGAGTGATTGATTGGCAACTGGGCTGTTGATGGCTAGTGTTACCTTGGCTTACCACTGTCTGCCCCCCTCCAGCACCTTGGATGCGCATATGCTGTGACAACTATTCTCAGTTTTCACTCTGGTGCTACAGAGAAAATTGTAATAAATGCTACACAATGCTGCTTGGCTTCCATGGTTTGATTGAAATTTCTATCCATTGCAGAGGCATGTCGTCGACTTTTACATTTCTGATTTCCAGTCAGGATTACGGGCTCTGGTCAAGACTGGATATGGTGCAAGGGTGACTCCATATGTTGATGAGTCTGTTGTTGTTGACATTAACCCCTCCAACAGAGATCTGTCTCCCGAATTTATCAGGTGGTTGTCTGAAAGGAACCTTTCAAGCGATGATCGTGTAATGCGTTTGAAAGAAGGGTGAGATTTCAATCTTTCTAAATTGAAGTTTTTTATGTACTTTCTGGATTTGTGGGATGGTTTCTGTAAAAAGAACTCAAAGCTATCTGCCACCCTTCACCCACTCTCCTCATAAGGAGAAAAAGGAAAAACCACTCCCAGATTTTAATAGTATGTGACGCTGACATGCTTGGTTTAAACTCTTTTCTCGAAATGCATTCTGAAGAGATGCTGAAGAACCCTGTTTCTATTTCTTGGGTCTTGATAGGTACATCAAAGAAGGCAGCACCGTTAGTGTAATGGGAGTCGTTCAGAGGAATGACAACGTGCTCATGATTGTTCCTCCTCCTGAGCCACTTTCTACAGGTTGTCAGTGGCTCAAGTGTATCCTTCCTGCAAGTCTTGAGGGTATTGTCCTGAGATGTGAAGACACGTCAAAGATCGATGTAATTCCAGTATAGTATCTAGTAGAGAAGGTTGGTTGCAAATTTGTTCAGAGAATGCTGCTTTTAGAATTATATTGTTGGTGGTGGTGCTGATGACGATGATTACGTGAATGCATAGGACAAAGATGGTGTTTTCCCTTTTAACTTGGTGTATAGTTCTCTGTGATTTCTCTTCTTTTAGGCTTGAAAGCTTTGTAATGAAGATGGCTTGATTATTATATGGAGGGCAACTTGATTTGTTTGAATAGGTGATTTGAGGTTGGGTCTATGTTTTTGAGGTAATTGAGTAAATTGGGTTTGGCTCAAAACCTGTTATCTCCAGTCACCTTACCCTCTCTTGTTACCCTTCCTTGTCTCTTCAGAAAATAAATGCAATTTGCTGCTGTTTTGGATCTTCAGGGAGAAAACCTGGTCTACTAAATGCCGTGTCATTATTCGTAATCCATCTACCTTTTGCTGGTTTGAACTCAAAGTTGACTCCTATTAAGATGGTTGATTTTGATATTTCACTTGTGTTTCTTCTTGGGCTTTATATCTTGCAATGACTAATTGCTGGGACTGCTTGGTTTGTAGGCTAACTGTAATGTTACTGACAAGCTATATGAGACTTGATGCATTCAAAAGCAAAGTTATACAGTTCTCATTTGCTGTTTAAGCCTACACTTTAAGAAACCCTTTAAGCTTCTGAAGGTCCCATTTTACACTTTTAAGAACTTCCACAAGATGGACCAAGGAAGCCCACTGCCCATCAAAACTGTGGGACCTTTTCTACATTGTCCAAATGGTGAAAGAAGAGTGGAAGTGAGAGCAATGCATCTGATGCACCTACGTAGAATCTCCTATGGGTAGGGGTTGCCCCCCCCCCCCCCCCCAAAAAAAAAAAAAAAAATCTACTAAAGGCGGGTGTGACATGATAGGTTCCATTTGAATGTCTTACATCTATTTACAAATGCTAATGTACATTAGTTAAGATAGTTTGGCTTGGGCTAGAGATGAACCCAGTTCAACATATTTGGGAAATGTTGAGAAGATAATGTTGAATAAATAAAGTTAAGTTAGCGCTAGCCCAAGACAAAATGAGTTTTGGTCTAGCCAAGCAAAAATTTAAGGAGGATGAAGTAAGTGCAGCAGTTTGTTGAAACCATGGACTGGGGTTTCTTAATTATAATAGGATTATGTTTCCTAATAAGTCTAGAGTTTTATTTTTATTTGTTTTATATTTCTTTTTTCTACTTATTATAGGGCTTAATTAGGTTGTAACTATAAATACCTTATTGGGGTCTTGTGAATAATATACTTTTAGAGGAGCAATTCTTCACATTACAATATGGTATCAGAACAAGGTTTTGTTTTCATCCTACAGAGATGCTATAGAAATTTTTTTTTAAAGTCGCTATTCACGTGTTTGTTTTCTTTTCGGGTATTCTAGACATGTATATTGGGTGATTAAGTGCATGTCTAGGAAAATTTTGTCTAAGTAGTTTGATATTTAAGCGGACCGGTTGTGTCCTTCCAATCTTTCCTAGAAACTTTCCTGGTGTACTTTGATTTAACAATATACTAATTGGAGGTAACTTGAGAAGATATTTTTCACGTGAGTTAGTAGGAATAATTTTAAAAAAATTCAGGAACTTTTTGAATAACTCCTCCTTTCGATATTTCTCCTGAGATTTCTACTGATGATCCTCCTTTGGAAGATGGAATGACCGGACAGAAACAACTGGTGGATGATATACGGGGGGAGACTAGACCTCTAAAGACCTATATAAAAAAGCAACAAGTGACCCCTTTTGAACCAAGCCAGTCAAAGCTTTGGTTCCTGGCCCTGAACAGTCCGTTCCTCCAGGTGAGTCTGTCTTTGACCCTTCTTCTAATCCTACTTTGGACTTACCAATTGCATTAAGAAAGCAACCTCGAACTTGTACCAAACATCCTATTTCCAAATTTGTTTCATATCAGTCTCTATCTCCAGAATTTCAAAGTTTTATTTCCTCTTTGTCCTCTACTTTTATTCCTAACACTTGGTAGGAGGCATTATCTCACTCAAACTGGAAAGAAGCTGTGGATGAGGAAATGCAAGCTTTGAAAAAAAAAACAAAACGTGAGACTTGTTGACTTTGCCCATAGGAAAGCAGATTATTGGGTGCAAATGGGTGTTTGTGATCAAGTACAAGGTAGATGGGACTATTGAAAGGTACAATGCAAGACTGGTGGCCGAATGTTTCACTCAGACTTATGGCGTTGACTACTAGGAGACATTTGCCCCTGTTGCCAAGATGAACACAGTCCGTACTATTATTTCATGTGCAATTAATATAGGGTGGAGTTTACAACAATTAGATGTGAAGAATACCTTTTTGCATGGAGAACTCCAAGAAGAGGTATATATGGATATATCACCCGGGTATTCTACTACAGAGACTTATAGGAAAGTGTGCAAGTTAAAGAGGGCTTTATATGGGTTGAAGCAATCTTCAAGAGCGTGGTTTGGAAAGTTCCATAAGGCAATGATATCTAATGGCTATAAGTAGAGCAATGCAGACCACATTTTGTTTATTAAAAGAGATGGTTGCCACACTACTATACTTTTAGTATATGTGGATGATATTGTGATCACAGGCAGTAGTGAGGATGATATTTTAGCATTAAAGACTTTTTTGGGAACTGGATTTGAGATCAAAGATATAGGAAAACTAAGATATTTCCTAGGTTTAGAGTTGGTATATTCTACTAGCGGTGTATCTCTATCCTAGAGGAAGTATACATTGGATCTTTTTGAGGAAACTGGAATGTTAGGATGTAAGCCTGCTGAGCCTCCTATTAAGCCTAACCTATACTTGAAAGCAAAGGAATGAGAACCAGTTGACAAGATAATGTATCAAAAATTAGTGGAAAAGTTGATCTATCTATCTCACACTAGACCTGACATCACATTTGCAGTTAGTCTTGTTAGTCAGTATATGCATGATCTCTATTCCTCACATTTGGATGCAATATATCAGATCTTGAGACACTTGAAGACTACTCTAGGAAAAGGAATTTTAATTTCAGCTCATGGACATTTGAAGATTGAGGCATATACAGATGCAGATTGGGCAGGATGTCCAAATGATATTAGGTCTACCTCTGGGTATTGTGTATATGTGGGAGGTAACCTTGTGACTTGGAGAAGCAAGAAATAGACTATAGTTGCGCGGTCCAGTGCCGAGGTCGAGTTTAGGGCGATTGCTCAAGGCATTTGTGAGGTACTATGGCTTAAAGGGCTGCTTTAAGAGGTTAGGACAGATTTGGAGGTTCCTATACAGTTATACTCAGATAGTAAATTAGCAATCAGCATAGCTTATAACCCAGTACAACATGATAGGACTAAGCATGTGGAGATTGATAGACATTTCATCAAAGAGAAGCTTGACACTGGGCTGATCCATATCACCTTTGTTATTTCAAACGAGCAACAGGCTGATGTGCTCACAAAGAGCTTGAGCACGAAGATATTCAATTACATTATGAGCAAGTTAGGCATGATAAATATCTATGCTCAAACTTGAGGGGGAGTGTTGAAAACATGGACTAAGGTTTCCTAATTAGAATAGGATTATGTTTCCTAATAAGTCTAGAGTTTTATTTTTATTTCATTTTCCTACTTAATATAGGGCTTAACTAGGTTGTAACTATAAATACCTTATTGGGGTCTTGTAAATAATATACTTTTAGATGGGCAATTCCTCACATTACAACAAGTTGTTAGCAGTTGCTTATTTGAATCCAAATCTATATTCATCCAAACTTTTGGGAGATTATCTTAAAGTTAGTTTTAGGCAGTTATAAGGGAGTAGTTATAGAAGTTGTAGTAGTCAATGAGAATTACAAAAGTTAGTAGTTATGTAAAAGTTATTAATTGTGGTGGATTTTTTTTTTTTTTTGGTGAACAAAGGAACTTTATAAATTACTGAGTTACACACCTAGACAAGGCCAAGGCACCAGTCTAGGGAATGTGTCACATCCTCCCAGCCGGTACCCTATCTGGCATACCCGAGAGTGTGATCCACAGCCCGAAGATCAGGTATCGAGTAATCAACCTCCCACATAAACAATAACATAATCATGAACAATAATAATAAAAGTGCGAAAGATAAACTATAGATCCAAATAAGAAAAGGATGAATCATATATAAATCAGAGTACTAGATATAATCAGAGTGTCTAAATCAGATAAGTAAAGTGAGGCGAAATCCCACTCTACAACCAGCGGAAAAGTAGTTCTAAAAGAGAATAAGCAAGATAGAATCTAATCCCAATAGCAGGTACAATAGGTCACTAAATTGTTCTCAATCTTATAGACAATATCCCTATAAGTATAAATCTCATAAACGGCACAAGGGCGCTTCCACTCTATGGTCGGACTAAGCATCGTACGGAGCATAACCACTCGCGGGATCTTCAGTGTAATTGTCGTAACCGCAATCACCTTCCTGGAGATATGCCTCTTCTCCTTGCGCTTCTTCATACGGGCCGTCATGATATTGCGAACCCGTAGAATAGTCTAACAAACATTGTACAATAAAGGAATGAGTTTCAAAGAAACTCAAGTAAGGCAATTAAATCCATAATAACATAAATGGCAGGATTTGGGAACAAACATAAATGCAATATGGTATGAAACAAACAATGAATGTATGAATCTAACTCTACATATCTTTGGTCTCTATTGGCGGACATGCTTTAAGTCATAGCACCGTACTTCTTTAGGAAGGTCTCAATCACTCATCATCAGTTGGTAATGGGTCCGGCATCCCTTGGGACATTCCATGGCTGGGGGTATAGGTCACCACTCTCTCACATCACCATTGGTCTAAGTACCGGCGCATGTCAGGGTAAAGCCTAGCCAAATGCAAGTCTTCTACTTAGTTACATCAAGTCAGATCCGAGATACGTCCATTCCTCGTCCCTGACGATCCTTTCCGGTATCCTTCACACTAGAGTCCTCATAGTCCCTGACTACGGACTCATCAACCCTATTGGTCATCCACATATGGTAAACGGGAAGCTCTCACGTCCCCTCACCGGTTGGTTACCGGTCTTGAGCGCCCGTGAGCCCAAGTCTATCCATATGCAACCCTACCAATAAATGGCCCCCACAATGTGATTCCTGTCCTCTCATGGGTTGGTTACCGGTCTTGAGCGCCCATGAATCCCCATTGCTACCACGGGTCGTTCGGTCTCAATACCCCTCCGATTAGGGTCTGACATAACGGGACATCCTAGCCCAACACTACTAGACAGTCCTAGATATGTCATCCAACAGTTTAGGAAGGTGTCCAGAGGGCATCTACGGAAACATCCCATAATATTCCCGTAGTTGTCCAAGGACAGAAGTGTCAAAAGGACACCTCTCCTTTCCAAACCATACTTAAGCATACACAAGCATCAATTCATAACATCACATATATGGTAACTTCATATATGGAAAGAAATCAATAATTACAATTAACTTGTATATAACTGGTAAGTAAATCATACATGAGTCAATTCAATATAAATAAGTAATGCTACTGATATCAAGACAGTACCACAGTAGTATAACATTATAAGAATCTATTTAAAGAAATAAATTAACAAGATTCATATATAGAAACTAAGATATGCAATTTATGTTGTTAAAGAAGTAACCATCCTTACCTTTTATAACTTGCAAAGGAATCCTAAGAAATCAAGTAAGATCTTGACAAACTTGAGAAGAAGGTCCTAAACAAGTGTATACAACATATTAGGAAAGATCCCTATGAGAAAAGATACCAAAACATCCAAAAAGCAGACCAATTCTGGAGTTCTTTGTACTCATTGGTAGATTGGATTTGGTCTACTGCCCCAGTCGACCTATCAGTCGACCAATGCAGACAGTAGCCTAAAAAAAATCAGAGTTTTAAGATATAAAATCCGAATTTGGTTGTTCAAAAGGGTACTAATCAAGGGGTAAACTACATTAGTAGTATCCTAACATATAGGGGATCTCAAAACACTAATCAAATCAAGTCATCAAGATACAAATTAGGAAACAAAAAGTTACCATAATTAGATCAATCATGGTTCTTGAAGAATTCAAGATAGAAATCAAAGACAAGAACAATAGGAGAATGAATCATTGATTCAGATAAAGGTATCATGAAAGACATACTTAGATCTTCAAGAAAATAGACCTAAGAGCATAAATCTAAACAAGGAAACAAAACCTACCATATATGTAACTATCATGATTCATGAAGAAAACATGGTATGGTAGAAGAGAAACAACTAGAGATTGATAGATCATGGATCATGAAAAGAAAACACAACAATTGACTACTAACATGATCAATATAGTAGATCTAAGGAGATCAGAATTCAAATCAAAAGATAAACAAAGACAAGATCATGATTTGATCATGATTCCTTCAAAAGCTTGCAATGATCATGGTTAAGATCATTGCATTAGCCATTAATCCTTAGGAAGATCATGAGAGACAAGTCCATAGATGTTTGCAACAGAGAATGCAGCATCTCCTCTACTGTCTCAACTCAAAAAGGAAAGAAAAACAAAGATGGAGGAGAAGAAGAGAGTGTAGACATACCTTTGATGCAAAAGGAAGAGTTTCGACGAAGATCCGTCAAGAAAAACACCAAGGATGCAAGGGAGATGACTTGCAGAGGTCTTTGGTTCGTTCCAAAGAGTTTGGAGGCAGAAAATACGAAGTAGACTCGAGATTGGACTTAAATAGAGCAAGCAAGACCTAATTGCCAAAGACAGCACCCATTGGTCGAGTGGATTGGTCGATGGTCCGATCGACCAATCGGTCGACCAATCGTTCAAACAACTCCTAAACAGGGAATTGAAGACCCAGATCAAATCCAATCCTAAAGGGGTTTTGCACACATATCAAGTGACTTACCTAATAGGTAGAAATGCCTTCAAACCATGATAGAGAGCACTCCAAGTCCATCAACTAATCCGATCTTCATCAAGATTCAGTTTCCATAAATAGAACCTCATCATCAACTCTCATGGATTCAAAGCCAGACACCAAGTCTTCCACTGGGATGGCCCAAAGCTGACTTCTTACTTTACTTCGGGTCACTGGACCTACAAATAACAAGGTTTCCGGGTCAAGGTTAGGGCTGGGTTTTACAGAATGGAATGTGGCCAAACTATCCTACTAAGGATAAACGACCTTCTTGGCCAAAGCATCTGCCATAGCATTAGATGCCCTTAGAACAAACTTAAAACTACAAATGGCAAACTGATCACTTAAGCATAAAGTATCATCTAACACACCTTGCACAGTAGTAGGCATTACTGCATGAAGATTTTGGAGATATGCAATACAGTTCGTATTATCAGAGTGAAAGTGAAGCCAACGATAACCCTGTATCAAAGCATCATTAGCAACATGTCTCAAGCACATGGCCTCACCAAGTAGAGTTGAATTGAATGTACTCGGGATGGAAACTGAATATGTACAACATTGATTGTTGTCTCTAAACACATAACCCATGCCACCTTTGGACGACCTTGGAATCCAATTCACATCACAGAAAACATCAATTTGCACCAATGATGAATTATGAATGAGACCACCACGATTATCGGACTGCTTAGTATCTGTATCAATAATAGGAGAAGGCCTACTTTCCAATTGACTTTAAAACTCATCAGCAGCCCGTTTAGCCTTTTTGACAACGATTGTCGTCGGTGTGTCATTATGCTTGAAAATTAGCTTACAACGAGCCAACCACAATTGCCACATAATGAAAGAATTCAGCATGCATAACTAGCGATGAGATCTCTTATCATAAGGACGCACTATCGACCATGATTAGATAAACTCAGAAAACAGTGGTGAAGAACCCGATGGGGGATATCCTATTCCACAACTATACCAGATCATACGAGCATAATGACACCCAAATATGTGACCTACCATCTCCCTATCACCACAGCGAAGGCACATCTCTGGCACATGTATTTCTCTTTGCATCAAAGCAGCACGTGTAACAAGACCATCCATACATCCTCTCCATAAGAAACATTGGATGTTAGGCAAAGTCTTACACATCTGGAGCATCTTCCAAACATCAGATGAAATTAGTTGCCGATGTGAAATCCGTGAAGTAGAGGCCTGTTGTTGTGATGTCCAATCTTTGAGGTTGGCTAAAAGATGATAGCAAGATTTAACCGAAAATCTTCCATTAGATGATGCACACCAAAATAAGTGATCTTCACCTAGGAACTGCCAAAGTGGAATGGATAGAATTTTTTGCACATCATCCTCATGGATCACCTCATGAACAACATCTATCTTATAGGTCATCGATTGTTGATGAATCAACTCTGCCACATGACTACATCACGGAGACAACGTTCGTGGGTGAGTAGGAGTCATTCCAATCATAGATGGAATCCACATATTAGCCCAAAGATCCACTAAAATACCACATCCGATAGACCAACCCAAGCCTTGCTTTAAGGCCTCCCTCCCCCATAGAATAGTACGCCATCCCCAACTTGGTGAATGGCCCATAGCAGCATCCATGAAATTCCCTCTCGGAAAATATACTGATTTCATAAAGTGAGCAAAAAACGTATAAGGATTTGACAAAATCTGATATGCAGCTTTACATAGTAATGCCTAATTTGGAGGTTTAGAATCACAAAGTCCTAAACCACCTCGTTCTTTTGATCAACACAGCTAATCCCACTTCACCCAATGGATTCCTTTTTGATCTGCTGACCTACTCCAAAAGAACAAAGTAGATGTTGATTGAACATGGTCATGATATGAAGAGGGTAATTTGAAGTGCATACTAATTTTCTATAGAAGAAACAATAGATTTAAGTAGAGTTTCTTTTCCTACATGACTAAGCAACTTAGATCTCCAACCATTAAGCTTGCCATCAATCTTCATCGATAAATCACAAAATAACTCCTTGGAAATGCCAAGGCCTATAGGTAGTATTTCTTTGGACCAAATTATAGGGCATGTGCAATACCCCATGAAACCAACATTTGAATTGCATTGGTGTATTCGAGGAGAAGGTGAGGGATGATTTGTGAAGATTAATGGCCTGACTTGACGCACTGCAAAATATGTTCAGAAGCTCCTTCATGTGATGAACTTGATCAATTGTGACCTTGGTAAATATGAGGGAGTCATCAGCAAATAGAAGATGTGAAATTGCCTAACCACGATTCCGAACCCAAACACCTGTAATGTGACCAAACCTCTAATAGTGCTGTAAGAAACAATTGAATGCATGAAAATAGGTAACAAAGCAGGTGATAATGGGTCCCCTTGTTGAACACCTTAGCTTGGGAACACAGAACCCCTCTATGCACCATTAATCAATAGATGGTATGTGATAGATCTTAAACCGCCCATAACAAAATCGACAAACTAAGCACAGAAACCCATTCTAGACAGAAGATGCTCTGGAAACATCCAGTTCACCCTATCATATGCTTTTTTCTTATCTAGTTTGAGATCCACCAACCATGTTTTCATCTTCTTACATTTTCAAATATAATGAAAAAGTTCATGAGCAATGAAAACATTATAAAAGATACTTTTCCCAGAGTAAACTCCAATTGATAAGGACTAATGACCTCTTCCAGCACTTCCCGTAAATGGGTAGCAAGAATTTTAGTAAGCACCTTGCATATAACATTGCATGGAGCAATCGGGCAAAATTGATCTGGTGTCTCAGGATTGGTCACCTTTTGAATGAGACATATTAAAGTCTCTATTAAGGCAACTTAGATGGGGGTGAATAGGTTGCAACTAGTGGATTTGCCTAATCTTTGAGTTTAATTGCAAATGCAAGATAAATTGTAAATTTCAATGATATTAAAATAATGCAATAAATCCACAGGGCAAATATTTTAGTGGTTTGACTTTGCAAGTCTACATCCACTCATCTCTTGGCCTCAAGAGAGTATTTAACTAGTGATTCTCTTTCAATACAATGGGTAAAGATCAAACCCTTTACAATATATGTTCAATGGGGGGCAAGAGCACCCTTTACAATCTTTGTTCTAAGTAGGGCAAGAGCACCCTTTACAATCTTTGTTCTAAATAGGACAAGAGCACCCTCTACCAATTTTAATCAACCAAGACTAGAAATGAATAACAATAAAATTTGAAGAATTGAAACATATTACCTAACAAGGGGTGTGACACTTTACCCTTTGTGTGAGTGTGATGCAATGATGAATGAATGCCTAAGGGAAGAGATGTACCACTAATGAAGTACCAATGGCCTTTAAGCACTCCAATCTTTACTCCAATGAGTTTGCTTGACAACTTTGGAATGTCCTTCAAAGTTGAGTGAAGTTGGAAGGAAAGTGTTCAATGCTTGTTCACCAATTTGAGAACTTTGAGAATTGTGAGATAGTAAATTCTCAATAGGTAAGGTAGAGACTCTCAAATGGGGGTGGTTGAGCTTATAAAGATGGCATTCAATTACTTGGCCCAACCTCCCAACGGATAGAAATTTCTGTGAAATTTCAGTCCAGACGTCCGTCCGTTTGAATTAGATGGAGATCCATCTAAAAAATAGCCGTTTAAAAAATAACCTTTGGGCTTAAGTCAAGACCAAATGGACGTTTGTCTGGCTCTCTATGACCAGACGAACTTCTGTCTGCAGCATAGAGTGCACTTTTAGTGCAAACATATACTTAATTGGGTTTTTGGTATTTCTAGCCAACCCTAAGCCTCGTACACTCTCCTAATATGTTCTAGGTCAGTCTAGTGACATGATATGCATATCATTTAGTGCAAATACATATGAGTGCATGTGGAGGTGTACTAAGTCCCGAATTCATCTATTTTACTTGATTTTTGCATCTTCTTGTGCTTTAAACTCGATTCTCATCTTGACTTTGGTTCTTTGTCCAAGTAGGTTTGATCTTGATTTGAGCTTGAGCATTTGATGAGTTTGGTCTAATGGGTTGGATTTGGTCCACTTGCTTTTGTAATGAACAGGTCAATCACAACTTAATATAGACATTAGTTATTCCGTGTTTGTTATCATCAAAACTAATGGAGGCTAATGTGGCAATGCTGACATGGTATTTTTCAACAATCTCCCCATTTTTTATGATGACAAACACATAAGTGATAGAACATATGAATAATCATTATAGACATTAAAATCATCACTTATGCATGAAGTACCTCAAATGCCCCCGAAAAAGCATATCATTATGAGGTACCCTAAATACCCCCATAGTATGGAACATAACATTAGACATCATATACACCACATTAAATATCATACGTTATGTTCCCAAATTTCTCCCCCTAAACAAAAAAGAGAAAAGTATGGAATGCTCCCCCTGAATATAGTCCTCTCCCTCAATGAAGGCAAGATAGCAATAAGTGAGGAAATAAACTTGCATTGCATAATATTGTCATTATATAAAAGATGAACATGTTTAAAGGATAAAAAAAAAGTCATAAAAGTGATGAAGTCATCACTATGCTGTTCAAAACATCAAGTCTTGTCATAGCATAAACAAAAGATAACATGAAACAAAAGACAACATGAAACTAAAGATGACAAGAAACTAGTCATCAGCTTCATCATCCTCTTCATCCTCTCCCTCTTCCACATCATCTTCCTTATCCTCAGCTCCATCATCATCATGACCGTCATTTCTGTGAGGCTGCATTGGAGGGATGCTGAGGTGAGACATCATGTAGTGCACGAGGTCGGTCTTCAATGGAGCCCATGCGAGTAGCCAAAGAATCAAATCGATGATCAAAATGCTGCTGTATGGTAGTGAGGCATGAATCAAGTGCCTGCAACTACAGACTGGTTGTTATCAAAGTAGGGGCTGGATGTTGGGGCCCGGTGGGTGCACCTTCAATGTCCATATCCTGGGGTGTTGTGGCTCCTCAGCGAGCTGCTGCTACTGTTCTCTTGCAGGATGGAATAGCTCCCAACTTTTCAAGAGGTGGTGGTAAGGGAAGATAGACCTCATTTTTAAGATTTACTCCAAACTGCCAGAAGACGAGAGTTAGAAGGTTGCCATATGGTACTCATATTCCCAGTGGAGGTAGTTTGAATAATGTAGGAGAGAATGATGTAACGAAGACACAAAGGTTGATGAAAAATGATGCAAAAGGTGATATTGGTTTGAAGAGAGGTGAGATCAGTTCGGTGTCCCTTCCTAGGGAGGATGTTCAACTAGGTGATGTGGCTGATAGCTTTGGCTTGATCATTAAACATAGTTTGTTGGATATCCAAGTAGTATTTTGGCCAATTGTCGGGTTTCAAGAGGCGGTTGTAGATTTCATATATATCGATGTCCTGGGGTGGAGTATCTTTATAGGTCCAAAATCTACAGGTGCTTTTAGTGGAGATCTCGAAAATGGTGTTAAGGACGAAAATGGTGAGTGCAATGTTTACCCCTTTGACATTAGAGGTGATCTTCAGTTCTCCTCCCTCCCCTTTATATCGAAGATTCACATAAAAGTGGGGGACAACCTAGGGTAGGTGGGCTCGTTGGCTCTAAGCATGGGATCCCAACCCATGTCCTGGAACAGTGGTAGGATTGGGAATTGAGAAAGGGTGACATGGTCAATGGACTTGCCTCGCTCAATGTGGTGCTTAACAATTCGGGGGTATATTCTTGGATCCTAGTATCCCAAAACCATTTGTCTAGCCTAGGAAATCGTTAGAAGATTTGACATGGGGGGATGAGGAGCAGTTCTAGAGGAGAGGCAGGGGAGGTACTATAACAACCCCTGTAATTCTAACCTGAAATCCGTATTGCAGGTCCGATAACCTGAAGGTCAAGCCGGATTAAGTTGCAGATTAAGTTGTGGAGTATCCAAATTGTAGTCCATGATCCATATCTTGAGTATCCGAATTGTAGCCGGATTAAGTTACGGATTCTCTTGAGGAAGAAGTTGCCTTGCTGGGAAATCGGATCCCTAGTAGGAGTTAAGAGGTGTTTGAAGATGTTCAAAATGAAGGTAAGACCTCCCCTATGTGTTGTATAGGATTAGGTTGGAGTTGGGAATCAACCCCTTGAGCAAAGCACCCAAGTACTGAAAAGTACTAAGGAGCAGTTGATTGGGCCAATCAACCACCCCCAGCAACTGCCATGGTCTGCTTGCGGGATTTTGCCCTAATTTACCCCCTGTCCTCTATAAATAGCAAGCCCCACGTTTTTAACTCATTATTATATTCGGGATTGTTGTTTTGGATGGTTAGGAGGCAGAAGACACGTGCTGGAAGGTGAAGAAAGCGTGGATTGCGATCTGGATCTTTTTCCTTCGTCTGTTTGCAAATCTGGTTAAGGTAAGTGAATCCCCTTCACTCCAATCTCTTCCTTTAGCTTTGGAATGGTGTAGATCCATCTCCTTTATGTTGGGGTAACCTAATTGTGATTGGCTGTATTCCCAGCCAATCCCTAATCAATGTGTTTGAGAAGATCCTGTTTCGAAACGAATCCCTACATTCGAATAAAGGATGGATCTAATCAAGGGAGGTGATTTGGGTTATAAATTTGTGTTAACTTTAGGTTACTGATTTGCAACTTTGTTAAAGACTTGTTAAGGTTGAAATTCAGATTAAGATCATCCCAAAACCGGATTGAAATTGGATGATCAAAGTATGAATTTTGGATCTGAAAGACTGTCTGTAACAGGGGCGGTCGCTTGAGGCGGTTGCTTGACCCAACCGACCGGCTATGTCACAATGACTGTTTGTGAATTGTGTTTGCTTTGATTTAACTCATGTCCTTAATATGTTCTTGTAACCCTATGTTTTGGTGTTCTCTGAGTCTACTGGAAGTCTTATAATTGTGGTTTGGTTGCACTTTAGTAAGCTTTTACTTAATTACAGGTAAGGACACACTTTCTTGTTTATATTCAATGACATGTATATGATGAATCAATTGTTTCCTATGTTATTCATTAATCATGTACCAAGCTGTAGTTGCATAATTTATTTTAATATTGTTATATACCTGCTGTTTGTGATGTATTTATATACTATATCACTTCATGATATTGAATGAATGGTTATGATATGATCTTGAATGATGTAGTGTAGTTGGGGTGGAAAGGGTATCCAATTGGGTATCTTTGCTTGAGATATCAGAGGGTTGTGGTATGGGACACATGCTCATTGATGCCTCCAGCACTATCATGACTGTTGGATGACATACCTTGTGAAACCCAGCCCTAACCTTGACCTGGAAACCCTGTTGTTTGTAGATCCGACAACCCGAAGTAAAGCAAGAAGTCAACTATGGGCCATCCCAGTGGAAGACTTGGTGGTTGGCTTAGAATCCATGAGTGTTGATGTCAGTGTTCCATTTATTGGAACTGCACCCTGATGAAGATGGAATTAGTTGATGGACTTGGAGTGCTCTTTGTCATGGTTCGAAGGCATTTCTACCTACTAGGTAAGTCACATGGTGTGTGTGCAAAGCCCCTTTATGTTTGGATTTGATATGAGCCTTCAATTCCCTATTTTGGATTTGCTGTTCTGATTGGTCGACTGATTGGTCGACTAGGCTAGTCGACCAATCCAATCGACCAATGGGATTTGATTTTGCTAATTAGGTCTTTGCTTGCTCTATTTAAGTCCAATCTCGAGTTTACTTCGTATTTTCTGCCTCCAAACTCTTTGAAACGTACCAGAGCCCTCTGCAAGTCATCTCACTTGCGTCCTTGGTGATTTTCTTGACGGATCTTCGTCAAAACTCGTGCTTTTACACAGAAAGGTATGTGATCATCCTCTTCTATGTTTCGTCTTTGATTCTTCATTACTTTTCTTTCCTTTTCTGATTGAGGACAGTAGTAGTGATGTTGTATCTCTGTTGCAACCATCACTATACTCTTTCCCTCTCTTTTCCTAAGGATCTAAAGCTTGGTGGATGATCTTCATCAAGATTATCACTCGCTTTTGAAGGAAAACATGTATTCATTCACTTTCCTTATTTAGATTGATGTTCTTCAGTCTTAGATCTATTTTCTTGAAGATCTAAGCATGCTCTTCATGATTTCTTTATCACAATTAGTGATCCATCATCCTATTGTTCTTGTCCATGATTTTTACTATGAATTCTTCAAGAACCATGATTGATCTAATTATGGTAACTTTTTGTTTCCTAATTTGTAACTTGAAGACTTGATTTGATTAGTGTTTTGGAGTCCTCTATATACTAGAATACTGCCATTGTAGTTTCCCCTTTGTTTAGTACCCTTTTGAACCACCAAATTCGGTTTCATATTCTAAAACTCTGATTTTTTAAGGCCACTATCTCTGTTGGTCGACTCATTGGTCGACTGAGGCAGTAGACTAATCCAATCGACCAATGAGTACAGCAACCTCATATTTGGTTTGTTTTGGATGTTTTGATATCTTTCCTTCTAGGTATCTTTCCTAATATGTTATATATACTTGTTTAAGACTTTCTTCCCAAGTTTAGTCAAAGTCTTACTTGATTCCCCAAGATCCTTTGCGAGTTATATAAGGTAAGGATGGTTATTTTCTTAATTGCATAGATTGCATGAATGTAGTTTCTATATTTGAATATTTGGTTTATTTCTTTAATTAGATTCTTATAATGATATACTAATGATGCAATTACCTTAATTACAGTAGCATTAATTGTATATGTTAAATTGATTCATGTATGATTTACTTACAAAGTATATGCAAGTTGAATGTTATTATTGATGTCTTTCCATATAAGAAGTTGCCATATATGTGATGTTATGGATTTATGTTTGTGAATGATTAAGTATGGTTTGGAAAGGAGAGGTTTTCTTTTAACACTTCTGTCCTTGGACAACTACGGAATATTATGGGATGTATCCGGAGATGGCCTTTGGACACCTTCTTAAACTGTTGGATGACATATTTAGGACTGTCTAGTAGTGTTTGGCTAGGATGTCCCGTTATGTCAGACCCTAATCGGAAGGGTATTGAGACTGAACGACCCGTGGTAGCAATGAGGATTCATGGGCGCTCAAGACCGGTAACCAACCCGTGAGAGGACAGAAATCACATTGTGGGGACCATTTATCGGTAGGGTTGCATATGGATAGACTTGGGCTCACGGGCGCTCAAGACCGGTAACCAACCCGTGAGGGGACGTGAGAGCTTCCCGTTTACCATATGTGGATGACCTATAGGGTTGATAAGTCCGTAGTCAGGGACTATGAGGATTCTAGTGTGAAGGATACCGGAAAGGATCACCAGGGCGAGGAATGGACGTATCTGGATCTAACTTGATGTAACTGAGTAGGAGACTTGCATTTGGTTAGGCTTTGACCTTGACATGCGCCAGTACTTAGACCAATGGTGGTGTGAGAGAGTGGTGACCTAAACCCCAACCATGGAATGTCCCAAGGGATGCCAGACCCACTACCAAAAGGCGTTGTGTGATGAGACCTTTCTAAAGAAGTACGGTGCTATGACTTAAAGCATGTCTGCCAATAGAGACCAACATTCATAGAGTTAGAATCATATTGCATCATGTGCTTCATATCATATAGCATTTTACTTTGCTTTGAATTCCTGCCATTTATGTTGTTATGGATTAACTGCCTTACTCAGTTTCTTTGAAACTCATTCCTTTTGTGCAATGTATTGTTAGATTTCTCTACAGGTTCTGAGTATCATGACTGCTCGTATGAAGAAGCGCAAGGAGAAGAGGCATATCTCCAGGAAGGTGATTGCGGTTACGACAATTACACTAAAGATTCCACGGGTGGTTATGCTGCGTACGATGCTTAGTCCGACCATAGAGTGGAAGCGCCCTTGTGCCATTTTTGAGATTTATACTTATAGAGATGTTGTCTATAAGATTGAGAACAATTTAGTTACTTATTGTACCTGCTACTGGGATTAGTTTTCATTCCTTTTCCTTTTCTTTTTAGAACTACTTTTCCGCTGGTTGTAGAGTGAGATTCCGCCTCACTTTACTTTATTGATTTAGACATTCTGATTGTCTTTCGTACTCTGATGATATATGATTTATTCTTTCCTTATTTGGATCTTTTGGATTATACTTTGTACATTGATTATTTATGTTCATGATTATGTTATTGTCTATGTGGGAGGTTGATTACCTCGATACTTGATCTTCGGGACTGTGGATCACACACTCGGGTATGCCAGGTAGGGTACCGGCTGGGTGGATGTGACATACCTACGGAGGCTAGAATTACATGGCTAGGTATCCTACATACTATTACCCTTTCGGTAGGGGAATTGAAGCTGAATGACCTATGACAATGGTGACGTGACTCTATTTCATCTTACAGCAGTAACCAGTTTGTGCGGAGACTCAGTGGTCCATTGTTGTTCATTCAATGGGAGGGTTGAATATGTTAGGGTTGGGCTCATGGATATCCAAGGAGCAGCCTGGGTGTCATGAGGAGTCATGAGAGCATTCGCCCCAATAATATGTGGATGACCATAGGGTTAGGGAGTGGAATCCAATAGCGGTAGCCAGTCCGTGAGGATTCTCATTCCTAGGTTGCGAAGGATACGGAATCGAGTTGGTTGGTGCCATAGGGGAAGTATCTGGACTTCATATAGTATGTTACCAGTATGACCTTGCATTGGATTAGAAACCCCGACATGCGCCAGTACTCATGCCAATGGTCGTGATAAGAGAGTGTTGACTTAATGCCCAACCATGGATGCCTGACGAGGACTTGACCCCTTTACTCGGGATCCCAATAGAGGTAACTAGTTTGTGAGGGATCAGAGTGACTAGACCTACCCAGAGGAGGGCTAGTGTTATATCTTAAAGCATGTCAACTGTCTAGAGACTTGCATAGTTAGATCTTAGTAGCATTCATGTTACTATATATCATCCATATCATTAATGCATTATTAATTATCTTGACATATGTATGAGATATGTGTTATCCTTACTGAGTTCGTCAGAACTCATTCCTTTTCTTTGTATGTTATATTAAACTGTACGGATGGTTGCACATCGTCGGCAATTGGAGAGGATTCGTATGACCAAACCCTCTCGTATGAAGAGGATGTGGCACCGTCAGTGGGAGATGGAGATAGCGTGCATGAAGCCTCCTGCGGATGCTTGGAGTGCGCTTATGGCACCCAGCCACCCATTGATGGGCGAAGGAGGCAGATTTCCAGATATTTTGAGGATCGTCTGGAGAAGAACTAGAGAACCCCCTTTCTTGATTAATTTGAAAAGCACTATTTAACTTTAGAAAAAGAAACTGGAAAGAGATTATTTTGTTTATTTTGTTTTGCTTCCGCTGAACTCGATATTTCTTTTGAACATTGATTCTTTCTTTGATTTTTTTTATTGGAGTACTTGGACTCCTGTAATTCCTTTGATTAATTATTGAACTTGCTTTTGCTCTTGATTATCTATTTCTTGCATTATTATTATTGATGGGTAAGACCGTGGATCCTATGACAGATCGCACCCACAGGTTGTCGGGCTGGTAACCGAGACCAGCGGGTGGGGTGTGACAGAGGTGGTATCAGAGCCCTGGTTTTACGAAGTCAATAATAGTTAATACAAGTATTAGATGAACAATCTGAGTCATAGATCCAGAAGTGAATCAAAAGAATTAGAAGTGAATAATATGTATAATCTTTCGCTAGAAACTAACAAAGTAAAGGAATTTTCTATTTTTGCATAACTTACTATAAATAAAGTGAAACATATTCTCACAGTGTAACCATCAAGAAATGCATAAAGAAAATAATTGAAAATGCAATAAGCATAACTGTATTTCATTAATAAGAAAAATCCTTACATAATTTGGAGCGTGATTCACGCTTTACAAGTCAAAAAGTGTGGGGAATGAACATGTGGTGAATAAAACTGACAACAACGATATCTAAATCCTAAAGTCAGTCTGGACTGAGACAAAAAAAATGCAAATCCTAGTTTGAACTACTCCTGTGGTGGTGGTGGTGCTGCTAGCCTCAGCTGGCGGAGAAGATCAATGCACTCTGTCAACTGGCAACTCATCGCTGCCTGACCCTGCTCTAAGCGATCCACCCGAGTGATCAGATCTCTGGACT
Organism: Hakea prostrata; assembly: GCF_041222555.1. Lineage (NCBI taxonomy): Eukaryota > Viridiplantae > Streptophyta > Magnoliopsida > Proteales > Proteaceae > Hakea > Hakea prostrata. Next base: position 41,939 of record NW_028291255.1, read on the forward strand.
AAGGAGTGGCCTTTGATGTACTCTGAACCCTAGATGTACCCCTTGTCTCGAACTGAGATGGTGGCGGCGAGTCTGCATGATCATCATCATCGGCCTCTACATCCATCTCCTCCGGCTTTGACTGTCACATCCACCCAGCCGGTACCCTATCTGGCATACCCGGGAATGTGATCCACAGTCCAAGGATCAAGAATCGAGGGACCATGCCTCCCACATATGTGATAACACAATCATGAACAATAATAATCAAGGTAAAAGCAACTAATAATAGATATTATGAATAAGATAAGATTCAATAAATTAGAGTGCGGAAAATAGATAATGTCAATATGTAAGTGTGATCATAAATATGAGAGAATAAGTGAAAATCACTCTCTCGAAGCAGCGGAAATGAAGTATAATAAAGTTAGTTACAATCCCATGTTTCAAAAGATAATTCAAAGGAAGTTAATTACATAACCAATTGTTCCATAATAAACCAGGGAAATGGGGCACTAGACTAGGGTTTCTTCTATCCTAATGATCGTCTCCTCATAGGTGTGGATGAAGAAAGCCCAGCTCTGCCGCTCCCGCACTATCGTGGGGCTAACCCTGGTACGAAGAGTAATCCTCTTCGGCGCCAAAACTCTGATCTTCACTGAAGCTACCACCCGGAGGGTAGTATGCGGAATCAAAGTCCGTCTCGAAGAAGGCGCCATCAGAATCTTCGGTACCTGTAGGATAATCTAAAAACATTTGTACAAAAGGAATGAGTTCGAAGAACTCAGCAAGGTAGTTATTCCATAATTTAAAATCATACATATATAAGACATAACATAAATGCAATGTGATATGAAACATATGATGCAAATATGATTCTAACTCTATGAATGCCAGTCTCTATGGTAGACATGCTTTAAGTCATAGCACCATACTTCTTTGGGTTGTCAGTCATTCTCCCTCAACCTATTCCGTATCTTGGGAATGCCATGGTAATTGGGTAAAGTCCTCTCAAAACATGGTAGGGGAATCGGTCACCGCTCTCTCATATCACCATTTGGTATAGGTACTGGCGCATGTCACAGTAAAGCCTAGCCCAATGCAAGTCATCTACTCAGTCGTATCAAGTCAGATCCAGATACGTCCATTCCTCGCCCCTGGCAATCCTTTCCGGTATCCTTCACACTAGAGTCAGCGTAATCCCAGATTACGGACTCATCAACCCTATTGGTCATCCACAAATAGTAAACGGGAAGCTCTCACGTCCTCTCACGGATTGGTTACCGGTCTTGAGCGCCCGTGAGCCCAAGTCTAGCTATTTGCAACCCTACCAATAAATGGCCCCTTTCGTGTATCCGTAGCATGGTTTATGTCCCCTACCAGATTGGTTACCAGCCTAGAGCACCCATCAAACCATACACTACCACGGGTCGTTCGGTCTCAATGCCCTTCCTGTCACATCCCGCCCTAAATCCACCCAGGGGGTACCCTATCTGGGTTACTTGGGAGTGATCCACATCCCAACAGATCCAGTTTAGGAACGATCATATCCACTTAGCACAATAATATAATCAAAAGCAAGAACAAATTATGGTATTCAAGTAATCTAATAATAAAAGTTAAGAAATGATCATAGAAGGATCACAAAGAACATAAGAGTGCGGAATAACAAGTACCAAATCAAAAAACAATTATAGAGTATAGTGGAAATATACTCTACAAACGTGTGCAGAAGGTAGATCGAAATAAGGTAAAGGTTACAACCAGATCTCCAAAGAAGAGAAATAAAAAGGTAAGCAACTAAGTTACAGTTTCTTCTAACTTATACAATGTCTCCTCAATAACATAATCATAAGAAACTAAGCCAGGCCGGATCTACTCCTGAAAAATATGAGTCTTGAATTGATAGCCTTCACAGATGTAGTCACTGTAGCCAAAGTGGTATGAGTCACCAACTTAGTCCTCAAGTGTTGACCGTCATAGTCAACAGTAGTAGTACCTGCAGAAAAGTCTAACAAAATATGTTGCAAAAAGGAGTGAGTTCAAAAGAACTCAGCAAGGAAAGTTATTCCATAATAACATAAATCATATGATGCACAGCATAGCATGATGCAATATGATATGAGACAATGATGATATATGATTCTAACCCTAAGTATGCTAGTCTCTAGGGTAGACATGCTTTAAGTCATAGCACCATACTTCTTTAGGTAGTCTCAGTCACTCATCACCGGGGGGAATTGGGTCCTGCATCCCTCTCGGACAAATCCATGGTTGGGGGTTTTGGTCACCACTCTCTCATGTCACCATTTGGTCTAAGTATTGGCGCATGTCAAGGTAAAGCCTAGCCCAATGCAATTCATCTACTTAGTCATATCATCTCAGTTCCAGATACGTCCATTCCTCCCCTCTCGGGATCCTTTCCGGTATCCTTCACACTAGAGTCATGGATATTACCCACCGGACTCATCAACCCTATTGGTCATCCACAAACAGTAGACGGGAAGCTCTCACGTCCCCTCACGGATCATTTCACCGGTCTTGAGCGCCCGTGAGCCCAAGTCTAACCATTTGCAACCCTACCAATAAATGGCCCCTTTCGGGTATCCGCAATGCGATTTATGTCCTCTCACGGGATGGTTATCGGTCTTGAGCGCCCTCAAATCCACACTACTACCACGGGTCGTTCAGTCTCAATGCCCTTCCGATTCGGGTCTGATACGACAGGGACATCCTAGCCATACATCTAGACAAGTCCTATGTATGTCATCCAATGATCCAGGAAAGCGTCGATGGGCATCTTCGGAGAACATCCCATACTATTCCCTCCAATGTCCAAGGACGGAAGTACCAGTAGGGCACTCCCCAATCCCAAATCATACCTAAGCAATCACATGCTTATTTCCATCCATTACATATCAACAATACATTACCATATTGAAAACATGTCATAACATCTCATAATACAGTGTATAAATAAATGACAAGAATAAGTAAACATGATAAACCAAGTAATTAAGCATGGTGCCACTGTCATAAGGTAACTACAGTAGTCATATGATGTCTAAAATTAATTAATAAGTTAAGTCTACTAAGTTACCAACAACAGTGTAAAAGTCATACAGTCTATGTTATATGGCAATAATCGTCCTTACCTCAAATTGTGAAGAAGATGATCCAAAGTCACAAGAGAATGGTCCAATTATAGTCTTAAAGCCCTAAACAAACATACATGAAGGGTTAGAGAAGAAATCAAAACAATCGGAGATCGAATGGATCAAAACTGGGCAAAAGTTTCTGACAGCAGCCTTGTTGGTCGATACATTGGGTCGATGGTATCGACCAACAGGTATCGACCCAAAGAGTCTTGGACAGCAAGTTGGATTTTTGGGTTTTGGCTCAAAATTGGTCTTTTAGGTCTCGGATCGATATGAAACTTGGGGAACAGTTCAAACACAATATAGAGACACTAATTATCAAAGAATTAACATAATCCAATGGTCAATTTAGAAATCCCCAAATTGGCATATCAAGTTCAAGAGTTGAAAATCATGGCATTGGTTATTACTTAATGCAAATTGGGGGAAAACATAGTGAATTAGGTAGGGAATAGGTTAGGAGCATTATTGTAATCATAGGCAAGGTAGAAATTAGGCTAATCATAGGCTACCTTTCAGTTTTGGTTAATAAAGCAAGTTGGTGAGCAACAAATCATGGAAATGCATAGTTAATGATCAAGAGGTAAGTACATCATAGCAAGATTGGGGAAAACATTAATGTATTAGGTAAAGAAGACTCATGGCAAGGTGTTTGCAAGGTTGCAGCACCTTGGCCATGGTCCCAACAGCAAGAATAAGGTGAGGTAGAAGTATATTAGAGAGAGAGTGAGAGATCACATACCTTGTAGAAGAGATTAGAGAAGAGAGACAAAGGATTCTTGAAGAAGATCAACACCCAAGCCAAGGAGGAGGCTTAGAGGAGCTTTCCCACGTTCTCAGATGTTGAAATGAGTGAAATAATGCTTTAGGTTAGAGGTTTCACTTAAAAGGAGGAAGGAATATCCAAAAAGCACCTTTTTATTCGAATCTGGGCTTGTTGGGTCGATACCTTGTGTAAACCCAGCCCTAACCTTGACCCGGAAACCTTGTTATTTGTAGGTCCGATGACCCGAAGTAAAGTAAGAAGTTAGCTTTGGGCCATCCCAGTAGAGGACTTGGTGTCTGGCTTTGAATCCATGAAAGTTGATGATGAAGTTCTATTTATGGAAACTGAATCTTGATGAAGATCGGATTAGTTGATGGACTTGGAGTGCTCTCTATCGTGGTTTGAAGGCATTTCTACCTATTAGGTAAGTCACTTGACATGTGTGCAAAACCCCTTTAGGATTGGATTTGATCTGGGTCTTCAATTCCCTGTTTTGGATTTGCTGTCAGCATTGGTCGACTGATTGGTCGATTGGACCAATCGACCAATCTACTCGACCAATGAGTGCTTGTCTTTGGCAATTAGGTTTTTCTTGCTCTATTTAAGTCCAATCTCGAGTCCACTTCGTATTTGCTGCCTCCAAACTCTTTGGAACGAACCAAAGACCTCTGCAAGTCATCTCCCTTGCATCCTTGGTGATTTTCTTGACGGATCTTCGTCGAAACTCTTCCTTTTTCATCAAAAGGTATGTCTACACTCTCTTCTTCTCCTCTATCTCTTATTTTCTTTCCTTTTTGAGTTGAGACAGTAGAGGAGATGCTGCATCTCTGTTGCAAACATCTCTGGACTTGTCTCTCATGATCATCCTAAGGATTAGAGGCTAGAACAATGATCTTAACCATGATCATTGCAAGCTTTTGAAGGAATCATGATCAAACCATGATCTAATCTTGTTAAACTTCTGATTTGAATTCTGATCTCCTTGGATCTTCTATATTGATCATGTTAGTAGCCAATTGCTGTGTTTTCTTTTCATGAACCATGATCTATCAATCTCTAGTTGTTCTCTTCTACCATACTATGTGTTCTTCATGAATCATGGTAGTTACATATATGGTAGGTTTTGTTTCCTTATTTAGATTTATGCTTTTAAGCCTATTTCCTTGAAGATCTAAGTATGTTTTCATGATACCTTTACCTGAAGCAATGATCCATCCTCCTATTGTTCTTGTCTTTGATTTCTATTTTGAATTCATCAAGATCCATGGTTGATCTAATTATGGTAACTTTTTGTTTCCTAATTTGGATCTTGATGTCTTGTTTGGATTAATGTTTTGAGGTCCCCTATATGTTAGAATACTACTGATGTAGTTTCCCCTTGATTAGTACCCTTTTGAACCACCAAATTCGGATTTCATATCTTAAAACTCTGTTTTTTTTAGGCTCTTTTGTCTGCATTGGTCGACTGATTGGTCGACTGGACCAGTCGACCAATCCACTCGGTCAATGAGTACAGCAACTCCAGAATTGGTTTGTGTTGGATGTTTTGGTATCTTTTCTGTTAGGGATCTTTCCTAATATGTTGTATACACTTGTTTAGGACCTTCTTCTCAAGTTTGCCAATATCTTACTTGATTTCTTAGGATTCCTTTGCGAGTTATAAAAGGTAAGGATGGTTATTTCCTTAATTACATAGATAGCATGAACCTAGTTTCTATATTTGAATATCATTGACATGTTTCCTTAATTAGATTCTTACAACGATATACTATTGTTGCATAACTTTTATTACAGTAGCATTACTTATTCATATTGAATTGATTCATGTATGATTTACTTACCAATTATATACAAGTTGATTGTAATTATTGATTTCTTTCCATATATGAAGTTACCATATATGTGATGATCTGAATTGATGCATGTGTATGCTTAAGTATGGTTTAGAAAGGAGAGGTGTCCTTTTGACACTTCTGTCCTTGGACTACTACGGGAATATTATGGGATGTTTCCGGAGATGCCCTCTGGACACCTTCCTAAACTGTTGGATGACATATCTAGGATTGTCTAGTAGTGTTTGGCTAGGATGTCCTGTTATGTCAGACCCTAATCGGAGGGGTATTGAGACCGAACGACCCGTGGTAGCAATGGGGATTCATGGGCGCTCAAGACCGGTAACCAACCCGTGAGAGGACAGGAATCACATTTTGGGGGCCATTTATTGGTAGGGTTGCATATGGTTAGACTTGGGCTCACGGGCGCTTAAGACCGGTAACCAACCCGTGAGAGGACGTGAGAGCTTCCCGTTTACCATATGTGGATAACCAGTAGGGTTGATGAGTCCGTAGTCAGGGACTATGAGGACTCTAGTGTGAAGGATACCGGAAAGGATCGTTAGGGACGAGGAATGGACGTATCTGGATCTGACTTGATGTAACTAAGTAGAAGACTTGCATTTGGCTAGGTTTTTCCCTGACATGCGCCGGTACTTATGCCAAATGGTTGTGAGAGAGTGTGTTGACTTAACCCCCTGCCATGGTTAGTCCTGAGGGATGAAGGACCCATTACCAATCGGCTGCTCAAGACCGGTGAAATGATCCATGAGAGAATCCAAGATATCTTAAATGGTTGAGGATGTGAGCGGACCTTCCCAAAGAAGTACGGTGCTATGACTTAAAGCATGTCTGCCAATAGAGACCAGCATATATAGAGTTAGATTCATTTATTCATTGCTTGTCTCATATCATATTGCATTTATGTTTGTTCTGAAATCTTGCCATTTATGTTAGTATGGATTTAACTGCCTTACTGAGTTTCTTTGAAACTCATTCCTTTATTGTACAATGTTTGTTAGACTATCCTGCAGGTACTGAATACTATGACGGTTCCTATGAAGAAGCGCAAGGCGAAGAGGCATATCTCCAGGAAGGTGATTGTGGTTACCACAATTACACTGAAGATCCCGCGAGTGGTTATGCTCCGTACGATGCTTAGTCCGACCATTGAGTGGAAGCGTCCTTGTGCCATTTATGAGATTTACACCTATAGGATGTTGTCTATAAAGTGGAGAACAATTTAGTTACCCATTGTACTTGCTACTGGGATTAGATTTTGTCTAGTTTATTCTCTTGTAGAGCTACTTTTCCGCTGGTTGTAGAGTGGGATTTTCGCCTCACTTTACTTATCTGTTTGACACTCTGATTATATCTAGTATCCTGATTTATTTATGATTCATTCTTTCCTTATTGGATCTATGGTTTATCTTCCGCACTTTTATTATGATTGTTCATGATTATGTTATTGTTTATGTGGGAGGTTGATTACTCGATACCTGATCTTCGGGCTGTGGATCACACTCTCGGGTATGCCAGATAGGGTACCGGCTGGGAGGATGTGACACCTTGGGTTGATGGTATCGACCAACAGTATCGACCCAAAGCAGTTTCAACAGAATTTTCAGAAATAGTTCAGCAACTTCGGATGTGGATTCGGAGGGCTATACAAGGTCAAATTGAGTGAGGTTTTCTTCTACAAGTCAATCAAGAATTATAGTTTCCAGAAATACATTCGGATCAAGCATGGGAGCTCATTAGGTTCACCAACTAAGCTCACCTTCTTCGATGCGCAAGCAAGATTTGCCAAACATAGTTCAGCAACTTCGGACAGGGATTTGGGGGGCTATATGGGGTCAAATTGAGTGGGGTTTTCTCCTACAAGTCCATCAACAAGTCTAGTGTCAGGAAATATGTTTGGATTGAGCACAGGAGTTCATTAGGTATTTCAAATAATTCGCCCCTCTTCGGTGCGCAAATTCAAAACTAACACTGACAATGCTCTCAAGTGAGGGGCATCATCGTCAATGTCCATGGGCTTGGGCTCTGACACCACAAGTCTCTTTTCCCCCACTTTGGGTCTTCATACTACAAACATAACAGATTCCGTGCCTGGTCAAGGTTAGGATAAGGCCGGATATTACAGATCTACCCTAAGGGAAAGGTCTGGCATGACTTCCTAAGGCTTCCAAAGATAATAACACTGAAATCAAGGTCCAACTTTAAGGTCTAACATTAAACAAATCTTTCTTTATCCCAAAATAAATAGGGTGTCTTGGTTAGGTTTGGGCTGGATTTTACACTTCCGATTCGGGTCTGACACGACAAGGACAATCCTAGCCACACAACTAGACAATCCTATGTATGTCATCCAATAACCCGGGAAAGTGTCGATAGGCACCTTTGGAGAACATCCCATACTATTCCCTCCGATGCCCAAGGACAGAAGTGTCAATAGGACACTCCCCAATCCCAAGTTATACGTAGGCAATCACATATTCAAGTTCATCATTTCTCATGCATTCAATACATCTTCATAATAAAAATTAAAACACAATATTGAAATGATTCATCATAGACACAAGTAATCAAGAATCATAAATTAATGTGACAAGAGTATATGAATCGAAATACTACTGTCCTAAAACATGTATAACAGTCTTATAATAATTAAAAGAATCAAGAGACTATGTTCTTTAAGTATAAGCACAAATCATAAGTTTATATGGCCTATATGTTTATGGAGATAACCATCCTTACCTTAGGTTGAGTTGATGATGAATTGAGAATTACCAAGAAATGGTCCAAAAGAAATGTTAAGACCCTAAACAAACATCAATAATAAGTTAGAAAAGAAATCGGGAAGATCGGATGTTAAACGGGTCAAAACTGGCTAAGGTTGATGTCAGCAACAACTTTGGTCGATGGTCTTTGGTCGATGGCATCGACCAAAGAGGATCGACCAAAACTTCTTCGGGACAGAATAGTGGATTTTGGGGGTTTTGATCTGAAATTGGTTTTCCGGGGTTCGGATCGATCCGGAACTTGTAGGAATGCTTAATAACAGTATGAGGACACTACAAATCAAGAAATTAACATAATCCAGTGGTCTAAATAGAAAGCCCCAAATTGAGCTATCAAGTTCAAGAGACAAGTATCATAGTATGAATTGGAATTGATTACATTGGCATTGAAAGGGCATGCATTAGCTAGCGGAACTTATAGAAACTCGATTAGAATCATATGCTAGTGATAAACATGTACATAGCATACCATACAACTCAGTTTTGTACAAAATGGCATGATGTTAAGAGGAAAATCAAAGAATACATATGCTAAGCTTGAGATGGGGGCATAGCATCAATAGATAGCTAGGAGGATCATAGGTTAAGCAAGGGTGGACACTTGGAGTGATGGTTGCAAGGTTACAGCACCATCTCCAAGGTCTCAACAGCAAAAGAGGGAAAGAAAAGAATAGAAAAAGGTAGAGTAGAGAGTGGAATGATGAATCATACCTTGTAGTTGTATATGGAGACAAGAAACAATGATTAACAATGAGTTTTGGTGGAGTATCCTTCACATATGCCTAGGAGTTGCTTTGGGAAGCTCCCCCCACGTTCTCAGGAGTGAAAATGATTGCAATATGGCTCAAAACACGAGGCTAGTATAAATAGATTAGGGAATATTCCAAAGAATCATTAACTTGGCTGACTGGGAAACTTTGGTCGATGGTCCTTGGTCGATGGCATCGACCAAAGAGGATCGACCAAAATATTTCTCAGCAGAAAAACAGGTATAGTTCAGCAACTTCAAGCAGGGATTTGGAGGGCTATACAAGATCAATTTGAATGGGGTTTTCTTCTACAATTCAATCAAGAAGTCTAGTTTCAGGGAATACCTTCGGATTGTGCATGGGAGGTCATTAGGTACTTCAACTAAATCAATCTTCTCCGATGCGCAGACTTTCCTTAAACATTGACAATGTACTCAAGCAAGGGGTATCATCGTCAATGTCCATGGGCTCGGTCTCCGACTCATAGTTATCAATCAAAAGGGTCCATAAGTCTCTTCTACCACTGCTTTGGGTCTTCGGACCTAAATACAACAGTGGATCTGGGTTAGGGTTAGGGTTAGAATAGGGCTGGATATTACACCGACTCGGCTGACAGCTCTGGTGAGTTTGGTCCGCCTAGTGAGTGCATCTGAGCGACCAATCTGTAACCTATAGTATCACCATGGCCAACTGGTATAGCCTCCTCTCCCTCAAAGTCGACCCCGAAGTGCTCAAAGATCTGAGTTAGAAGTTTCCCATATGCAAGGTTTGCTCCCTTTGGATGTGTCACTCTGTAGATCATAGCATTCTGGATAATATATGCCAAGTCTATCTGGTAGCGAGTGTACACTGAGAAAGTCATCAAAGCCTGCATAAGAGAAATCTCACTCTGATGACCTCCCTTAGGTAGTAGGTTCTTGGCAATAATCCTGGAGATGATCTGGCAAGATGGAAGTAGCTCTATCACTGACTCAACCCCGCTGCACTCCCCATAGCTAATGCTAGAGTAGATGAGAGCTCTCTCCTCCCAATGAATGACATCATTTGACTTTGCCCCCGGCTCGAACCATCTCCAATCAATGTGGATATAAGGAACATCAAGGATGTGAGCGAGATACCGTGTAGGGAAGCATATGTGTCTTCACTCTACTCTTGATGATGAGCCTAGTATCATTCTCCTCCATTGGCTCCTTATAAAAGGTCAGATTTCTGTAGAACAACTTGACAAGTTTTGGGTAGGTGGTATCATTAAAGGAAAGCATGTTAGCCCAACTTACCGCCTCAAATCTCTCTACCATCTGAAACTGCTTGAGCTCTGAAGTCACAACAGGTCGCCCTAACTTAACCTGACGGTGACTAAATGACCAAAGTAGAGCTCCTAAGCCTCTGGTGTCCTAAAGTAGTCTAGGTGTACTGGATCATGTGCGTCATCTCGACCATGTCCATGACCTCGGCCGTGAATAGGAACTCTCCTACCTCCGCGAGCAGCCATCTAAAATGAAAATCTGATTTTTGGGTGAAAAAGAGAGAAAATAAAGTTAGAATATGTAAAACCCAGCCCTAACCTTGACCCGGAAACCTTGTTATTTGTAGGTCCGATGACCCGAAGTAAAGTAAGAAGTCAGCTTTGGGCCATCCCAGTGGAGGACTTGGTGTCTGGCTTTGAATCCATGAAAGTTGATGATGAAGTTCTATTTATGGAAACTGAATCTTGATGAAGATCGGATTAGTTGATGGACTTGGAGTGCTCTCTATCATGGTTTGAAGGCATTTCTACCTATTAGGTAAGTCACTTGACATGTGTGCAAAACCCCTTTAGGATTGGATTTGATCCGGGTCTTCAATTCCTCGTTTTGGAATTCTTTGCCAAGATTGGTCGATCGATTGGTCGATTGGACCGATCGACCAATCCACTCGACCAATGAGTGCTGTCTTTGGCAATTAGGTTTTGCTTGCTCTATTTAAGTCCAATCTCGAGTCTACTTCGTATTTGCTGCCTCCAAACTCTTTGGAACGAACCAAAGACCTCTGCAAGTCATCTCCCTTGCATCCTTGGTGATTTTCTTGACGGATCTTCGTCGAAACTCTTCCTTTTCATAAAAAGGTATGTCTACACTCTCTTCTTCTCCTCTATCTCTTATTTTCTTTCCCTTTTGAGTTGAGACAGTAGAGGAGATGCTGCATTCTCTGTTGCAAACATCTCTGGACTTGTCTCTCATGATCATCCTAAGGATTAGAGGCTAGAACAATGATCTTAACCATGATCATTGCAAGCTTTTGAAGGAATCATGATCAAACCATGATCTAATCTTTGTTAAACTTCTGATTTGAATTCCGATCTCCTTGGATCTTCTATATTGATCATGTTAGTAGTTAATTGCTGTGTTTTCTTTTCATGATCCATGATCTATCAATCTCTAGTTGTTCTCTTCTACCATACTATGTGTTCTTCATGAATCATGGTAGTTACATATATGGTAGGTTTTGTTTCCTTATTTAGATTTATGCTTTTAAGCCTATTTCCTTGAAGATCTAAGTATGTTTTCATGATACCTTTACCTGAAGCAATGATCCATCCTCCTATTGTTCTTGTCTTTGATTTCTATTTTGAATTCATCAAGATCCATGGTTGATCTAATTATGGTAACTTTTTGTTTCCTAATTTGGATCTTGATGGCTTGATTGGATTAGTGTTTTGAGGTCCCCTATATGTTAGAATACTACTGATGTAGTTTACCCCTTGATTAGTACCCTTTTGAACCACCAAATTCGGATTTCATATCTTAAAACTCTGTTTTTTAGGCTCTTTGTCTGCATTGGTCGATTGATTGGTCGACTGGACCGCAATCGACCAATGAGTACTAACAACTCGAATTGGTCTGTGTTGGATGTTTTGGTATCTTTTCTGTTAGGGATCTTTCCTAATATGTTGTATACACTTGTTTAGGACCTTCTTCTCAAGTTTGCCAAGATCTTACTTGATTTCTTAGGATTCCTTTGCGAGTTATAAAAGGTAAGGATGGTTATTTCCTTAATTACATAGATAGCATGAATCTAGTTTCTATATTTGAATATCATTGATATGTTTCCTTAATTAGATTCTTACAATGATATACTACTGTTGCATAACCTTGATTACAGTAGCATTGCTTAAATTGATTCATTTACCAATTATATACAAAGTGATTGTAATTATTGATTTCTTTCCATATATGAAGTTACCATATATGTGATGATCTGAATTGATGCATGTGTATGCTTAAGTATGGTTTGGAAAGGAGAGGTGTCCTTTTGACACTTCTGTCCTTGGACTACTACGGGAATATTATGGGATGTTTCCGGAGATGCCCTCTGGACACCTTCGTAAACTGTTGGATGACATATCTAGGATTGTCTAGTAGTGTTTGGCTAGGATGTCCTGTTATGTCAGACCCTAATCGGAGGGGTATTGAGACCGAACGACCCGTGGTAGCAATGGGGATTCATGGGCGCTCAAGACCGGTAACCAACCCGTGAGAGGACAGGGAATCACATTGTGGGGGCCATTTATTGGTAGGGTTGCATATGGTTAGACTTGGGCTCACGGGCGCTCAAGACCGGTAACCAACCCGTGAGAGGACGTGAGAGCTTCCCGTTTACTATATGTGGATGATCAATAGGGTTGATGAGTCCGTAGTCAGGGACTATGAGGACTCTAGTGTGAAGGATACCGGAAAGGATCGTCGGGGGACAAGGAATGGACGTATCTGGATCTCGACTTGATGTAACTAAGTAGAAGACTTGCATTTGGCTAGGTTTTACCCCGACATGCGCCGGTACTTAGACCAATGGTGATGTGAGAGAGTGGTGACTTAACCCCCAGCCATGGAATGTCCCGAGGGATGCCGGACCCATTACCAACTGATGATGAGTGAATGAGACTTTCCTAAAGAAGTACGGTGCTATGACTTAAAGCATGTCTGCCAATAGAGACCAGCATACATAGAGTTAGATTCATTCATTCATTGCTTGTCTCATATCATATTGCATTTATGTTTGTTCCGAAATCCCGCCATTTATGATATTATGGATTTAATCGCCTTCTTCGAGTTTCTTTGAAACTCATTCCTTTATTGTACAATGTTTGTTAGACTATCCCTGCAGTACCGAGTATTATGACGGTCCCTATGAAGAAGCGCAAGGCGAAGAGGCATATCTCCAGGAAGGTGATTGCGGTTACCACAATTACACTGAAGATCCCGCGAGTGGTTATGCTCCGTACGATGCTTAGTCCGACCATTGAGTGGAAGCGTCCTTGTGCCATTTATGAGATTTACACTTATAAGGATGTTGTCTATAAAGTGGAGAACAATTTAGTTACCCATTGTACTTGCTACTGGGATTAGATTTTGTCTAGTTTATTCTCTTTTAGAGCTACTTTTCCGCTGGTTGTAAAGTGGGATTTTTGGTTTTTTTTTTTTTTTTTTTTTTGCCTTTTTTTTTTTTTTTTTTTTTTTTTTTTTTTTTTTTTTTTTTTCTTTTTTTTTTGTTTGTTTTTTTTCCTTTTTTTTTTTTTTTTTTTTTTTTTTTTTTTTTTTTTTTTTTGGTGGTGGGTGGGGGGGTGGTGGGGTGGGGGGGGGGGGGGGGGGGGGGGGGGGGGGGGGGGGGGGGGGGGGGGACTGACAACAAAAACCCCTTATAGTTACAGATAATTAACTACGCTTTTTTTAATCGAAGCTATTAGTCTCTTCTAACTACAGTTTTTCTATGTGTAGTAATATTAAATAGTTATTGCTGCAACATGTAGCACCTGCACTAACAAATATATTTATAGATGTGCTTGTAAAATTATAACTAAAAAGTGTAGTAATATGAACAACCTTTTACTACAGTATTCAAAACCGCATTAATATATTACCTTTAATTGCAAAAATATAACTACAGTTATCTATTGTAGTAATTTAAAATATTTTTAACTACGATATTCAATACCATAGTAATAAAAAGACACTGTAACTACGGAAACAAAACTAAAACTAAAAAGTGTAGTAATATATGAAACTTATTACTATGGAATTAAAAGTGTAACAATGTCAACTTTTTTGGCTACTAAAATACAACTACAATTATGTATTGTAGTAATTTAAAATATTTTTAACTACGATATTCAAAACCATAGTAATAAAAAGACACTATAACTACAGAAACAAAACTACAACTAAAAAGTGTAGTAATAAATGGAACTTATTACTACGGAATTAAAAGTGTAACAATGTCAACTTTTTTGGCTACTAAAATAGAACGACAATTTGGAATTGTAGTAATACAATTTATATAATAGCTGTAATATTTAAAAATGTAGTAACAATTTCTTTTTAGTTGCGGAAACAACTGCGGTTAAAAATCGTAGTAAACATATTCCCTCTAACTTTAGAAATATTATTAAAGTTATGTATTGTTGTAATTTAAGATATTTTAGATTATAGTATTAAACCACAACAATTAAATAAAAAAATAATAATAACTACAGAAACAACACTAGAATTAGGAATTCTAGTAATATGAGAAACATATTGATGTGGTAATTAATAATGTAGCAACATTGAGTTTTTTAACTTTATACTAAAATAAAACTGCAGGCTCGAGGGTGGAACCCAAGCCCAACCAGACCCTACCAAGGTCAAGTATTTTGTAATAGACCTGTAAATGGATAGCTAAATTTTGCCATCGAATTCACATTCATATTCGTTTAAGGGTGTCCGTATTTGAAAATTTTCTTACTGGAAAATATCCATATTCATCCATTAAGCAACCAGATTCGGATTCGAAAAATTGCTTATCGGATCAGATAATATCCGGATAAAAATAAAATAAAGTATTCAACATTTTTTTTCTCGAAAAATGGATGATAATCGGATTTAGAAACCGATAATTAGTAATCAGATAATCGGAAATCGAAATTATCCTGTCAGAGTAAAGTATTTAGCAATTTTCTCTAAAAAAGGGTTGATAATCAGATTCAGAAACTGGTAAATAAAACAAATAAAAAAGAAGACAATCACAAATCAATAATCGGATAGTTTATCGGATCAGATTATTATCGAATATTCGATAAAGTTCTGGATTTGAATTCTGATGCCTTCTCTAAATTTCTGTCAGATTATTCGGATTGGATAGCGGTTTTGCTAACCGGATTCAGATACTTGTGTATCCAATCCATTTACAAATCTATTTTCTAACCCTAACTCGCCCTTCAGGTTGACTCTGCCCGAGCTCAGGGGGGTTAGGGCTGGGCCAGGTCAAGCGGGCTTTATTGACACCCCTATATTTCATACATGGAAAGAGGGTCAAAGGAAAAATTTTAAAATTTTTATAAGGGAACGGAGGAATATTATTCAAAACATTGGTTTTTTTTTTTTTGGGGGGGGGGGGGGGGGGGGGGATGGTCCTCTTGCCCCAATGTAGCTTCACCCATGGGAGATATAGAAATTTCTCCTTTTCCTAGACCTGTAAATGGATAGTCGAAATCCGCCTCCAAAATCGCATTCATATTTGTTTAAGGGTATCTGTATCCGAAAAATATCGGTGTCCGTCTGCTAAGCAACCGGATTCGGATTCGGATTCGGATTCGAATAATTGCTTATCGGATTGGATAATATCTGGATAAAGTATACAACATTTTTTTTCTCTGAAAATGGATGATAATCAAATTCGAAAATTAGAGTTTATAAGTATTGAGAGTCTCCTTTCTTTCTACATGAAACATCAAACGCATTAAACAAAAAAATAAACAATAATTTTCTAGAAACAATGTTTCCCCTAAAATGAAAATATTTGATGATTTTAATTATTTAACAAAAACCCCAAAATATTTAAACTTAAATCTTGCTAGTACGAAAGAAATTATAATAAAGAAACAAAATGTATTTATAAGGAAAAATTATTGAAACATTAAGGAAAGAAGAAAAACTTGGATTTTATGTAATATTTTGGATTTAAAAAGGTATATTTGGATTCTTCTACCCAATAAAAATGGAAGAAGTTATATTTGGATTCAGTTTCTAACCGATTTTTTTGGGGAGAAATCGTTTTCTTTGAAAAAGATCAACATTTTCACACCCAAAAACCCACGTTTCCCTCCTACAAAAAAAAAAAAAAAACCCCCACGTTTCCTAGCAAGCCCATTCCCTCCTAATATTCCCGCCATCTCTTCTCCTCTTTGTGAATAGAATGGCGCAATGAGACAAGTAAACAATAGTTCGGGAAACATAGGTTTGATGTGGACAGAGCAGCAAGATCAGTCTGAGGTGCTTTCTTTTGATCCCTTTCTGCATTGTTTTTTCGGTAAATTGATCCTTCTCTACATGTATTAAAATGAAACAATGTGTTCTAGATTTTTTTTCTGATTATTCTGGCTACCAAGAAAGGTTGGAAATGGGGGAGGTCGTGATTGTGACTTCCAAAGGTGAGAGAGTGAGACGAAGAAGAGAGAAAGAGAATAACCTCCTCCTTCCCCCTCCCCTCTGTCTCACAATTTGCACACTCGCCCTCTCCCCCCCCCTCTCTCTCTCTCCCTCTCTCTCTCTCTTTGTCTCTGTCTCTCCCGTGTCTCTGCTTAAATCCTATCTTCATGCTTGTTCCAAAAAGGGGGTTTGGGTAAAACCCACAAAAGGAACAGGTTTTTTTTAATATGTATAAATATAATATTGTTTTCCTGTCTTTACTTTGCCTTTATTATATTCTTTTTTGAGAGAACATGGAGGTGTATGTATAATATGTTCTTAATCCCATTGAATCTCGACAAAATTCACTACATTGCTCACTTTCCAAGACCATTTATTTGCATTTACAAACTTTCTTAAATACGGTGATATTTAAGGTAAAATGGTCACTTTTTTGTTTTGGTTTTTGTTTGTGTTTCATTTCATGGAGTCTCAACCATACATATCCTCAATGTTTTCTGTTTCTAATCATTGGTATATGTGTCTGATTGCACCCATTTTTCATTTTCATTTCTTTCATTTGTCATGGTAAGTAGTACCGTGCTTGTTTTTGTATGTGTCTGATTGCACCACATACTGCAGGTCAGAAGAGTTTTGCACGAATTCGCCATAAAAGGTAATATTTGAAAACGCTAACTATAGAACTCTTACATTTTATATATCTATAAATGTTATAGTATCAAATATTTAACTATGATATTTACAATGTTAAAACAGTTGAAAGAAACTGGAGTACAACTAGACCGTGCTGGTTTATACATAATCACTCATGAACATGCAGATGGACGTTCAATTGATGAGATTGCACAAAAAACAATTGTATGTTTTCCTTTATTTTTTATTTATTTTTGAATCAAAATTCCAGTCAGCTAATTTTTTGTTTCCAAATAAAATTAAGCATAATAAATATGTATGATATGTATATTTTATATGTTAATTGCAGGAAAAAAATCAAGGAAAAGAAAGCAGAAATTGATGCCTCTCAAGGTAATGGCAAGAGTAATAATTGGGACACCGACATCTTTTCTCAGGTGTTAAAGAAAGATAAACGTAGACGCATTCAAGGGCTAGGATTGGGAGCTAGGCTTGCCTCTAAGGAAAACAGAAGAGAAGATGATCCTGAACAAGTTGCTTTCCTGAAAAATAAAGTTAATATGTTAGAAGCTCAAGTCACCAAGATTTTCTCGATTGTTAAGCAATCAAATCCAGATTGTCAGATAGAAGATTTTTCAACTGAGGAACAAGTAATGTTACTAAAATTTTATCAATCTCTAAAGCTTATTCTATTCCTAAATTTTATGATTCTTCTTGTTATTAATTTTGCAAATATTGTATCCCTGAGATAGGGGCTTAATCAATTTAATAGTCATGAAGGAAATCACTCTTCTAGGAGCAATGATGCATCTTGTTCTCATGAAGGTAATGTGATACTCTAAGCTATGGGCTTCTTATGAAATTTTGTTATAACATTGTTAATTGTTATTTATTTATTTAATTTTATATTGATTGCAGGATAATTTATTAAGAAGCTGATTCAAGCACTGCAGAGTTCCACATAACATAAAGCACAGAGGCTTGGATCGACTAGTTGATTCTATTGTTTTTTTTTTCAAGTACACTTGGAACTTTAGCACAGACCCTTTATCTAAAATTAAGTTTTAATTTGCAATTATTTTAGTTTGAGTCAGTTGGATGACAAGTAACTTTCTTTTTATTTTTAATTGATGTGTATGGATTTCAGATAATGCTGAATTCAGTAAATATATATTTTGTTTCTATATATGTTGCGAAGAAATGTATATCCAATAGATGACCTGTGAATACATTTATAGAATAAAATCTGTAGCCACATCTTCATTGTGGATGAAATACCTACAAATAAATTTCCACACCTAAAGCATTGCAGCAGAAACATTCGTAGTTAATATACTATAGATTAGCCGCGGAAATGTCAGTCGCTACAATGTGTATACCAAGAAGTGAGATGCAAAAACATCCGCAGCTAAAAGATATATAGCCACTGAAACATATGGCGCTACAATATGTGTAGTTAGAAGTTAGCCGTAGAATATCCATAGTTATAGTTTTCGTAGCTATAGGGTAGCCGCGGTAACATATGTAGTTATACTTTCCGCAGCTAGAGGATATATAACCGTGGAATTATCTGTCAGGACAATATGTGTAGGTAGAAATTAGATGCGGAAACGTCCACGGTTATACTTTTCGTAGCTATAGGGTAACCGCGGAAACATCTGCAGTTATTTTTTCCGCAGCTAAATGATATATAACCACGAAAATATCCATCACTTCAATATGTGTAGCTAGAAGTTGAGTGTGGAAACATCTGTAACTAACAATCTGTAGCTATAGATATAGCTACAGAATTTACTGTAACTAAAAAACCATAGCTATAAACAACCTTGTACATGCAGTATTTTATATGTAGCTACTGCGTTTGCGACGGAGCCTGTTGCGACAGATAATAAACCGCATGTAATCTGTAGCTATAGGCTATTACTACGGATTTCGGTACATTTTACTGCGGAAAATTCCGCAGTAATATGCCCTTTTTGTTGTAGTGCCGGGGGGGGGGGGGGGGGGGGGGGGGGGGGGGGGGCGGGGGGGGGGGGGGCCCCCCACAAAAAAAAAAAAAAACACAACCTCTGGGGGGGCTGAAATAAAACTCCCCCCCCCCAAAGGAAAAAAAAAAAAAAAAAATAAAAAAAAAACCTTGCGGGAGAGGAGAAAACACAACAAAAAAAACAAAAAAAAAATAAAAAAACAAAAACAAAAAACACAAAGAAAAGAAAAAAAAAAAAAAAAAAAAAAAAAAAAAAAAAAAAAAAAAAAATTAAAAATAAAACAAAAAACATAAAAAAAAAAAAAAAAAAGGGGGGGGTGCTGCTTGTTCCCCCCCGCGCGCCCCCCCCCCCCGGCGCCCCCCCGCCCCCCCCCCCCCCCCCCTCGTGACTCCATCCTCTCATACATCTGCTCTGTCCGACCTCCATCCTCTCTAGCATGGAAGTCATCGATCTCATCTGTGCCCCAAGATCTGAAGTCTCCGGAACTGCATGTGAAGGGCCACCCGCCTTGAAGTGTGATGAAGGAAACTCGTGATGCACCGGCTCGGCCTCGTGCATATCTGCATCATCTCCAGCCCGATCATCACTATCAGGGACCGATATCCTCTCCTCCATCCTCCGACCCCCGATCCTCATCCTCCGACTCCTCATCATCCTCACCCTCCGGACCAGGAGATCTCTCGACTGCTGCAGTCTCATCTCGACGAATGGTCCGAGTCCCAATAGAGTATCCCTTTGAACCGGTGTCCACCGGTGTATCCTCGAAGCTCACCCCGAAATGCCCGAAGATCAAGGTCGGTAGCCTCCCATAGCAAAGGTTCCGCATGCTAGGCCGCAGAACTAAGTCCAAGCATGACCTGCTGAATGATGTAGGAGAGATCGATCTCGAAGCCCATGTAGATGCGGTAGATGACTAAGGCCTCCATCACCGTGACCCGATGGTGATGTCCGGCTTTCGGCATAATGTTTCGGCCGACTATGCGACTGATAATCCGTGCAAAATCCGTCATCCGTCCGCTGGTCCACGGAGTGAAGCATCGACGGCTATCCCATAGCGTAGAGCATATCTCGCGTAGCTCGTACGGCATCGGACGGCTGTCCAGATCTGCTCCTGCGGGTATCCACACACACCGTTGTGGATAGTAAGGAACCCTGCAAGATCTCAGTCAGTGCCCAGGTGGAGAAGCGAATCTGAGTCCGGAACACCCTGCTCCTGAGGACAAGTCTAAGTGGATGTCCTTGGCCTCGAGCCTCCTCTGTGTAGGTAAGGTTGCTGAAGAACAACCTCACTAGTTCCGGGTATACCGGAAGATCCTCGGTGAAGAGATGAGTCCACTGCAATGTGTCGAATCTCTGCCGAATCCTAAAGGCTCTGAGCTGGCGTAAGTGAAGTAGACGTCCCATCTCGATATTGCAAGAATGGCGAAATAGGCCTCGTACGGGAACTCGGCTGAGGTGTGTCAAACATGTCCGGTCTCCTAACCTCCTGTCTAGGCTCTGAAGGAACATGACCTCTGCCCCTAAGTGCCCCTACAATGCGACCACGACCTCTACCTCGTCCTCGCCCTCCCCTCTGCATAGTGGATATCTGAGACAAGAGACAATTCCAGTTAGTGCTACCTTAAGATTTGAGCCAAAAGGGTATTTTCGTAATTTTTCGGAAAATTTCAAATTTGGGGGAAATTTGATTTGAACATACTAGCATGTGCGCAATACTTGGAATTTCATGTCTATGAAGTTTGTTTGATGAAAATCGATCGAAAACTTGGATTAAAGCGAAAAATTCAGCAAGAAGGAAATTTGGGGATTTTGCAATTTAGGTCAAAATTGGATTTTTGAAAAGTTGAAATTGGTTTAATCAAATTGTATGGACCTATCTACAATGTCATCTTGAGCATGTAGCATTTGATCTCGTGCGAAAATTTCAAGCGGTTTGAGAGAAAACGGAATTTTTCTAAAGATATCGATTTCGGTATGAAAATGTTGCGAGATGAACACCAATATGTTAAAACTTGTTGTCTATGCATGGCATTGTGTTTAAAACCTAGGGAATATGTTTCTAAGCATTCCTAAGCATGATTTCTAGCATTGGATACAAGCAAAGCATGGTTTTGTTTGAAATGCAAGCATGAGAAGATGAAAATGGAAGAAAGAATGAGAGTTTTACCTTGTTTGTGATGATTGTGGGTTGTTGTGTTGTTGTTGAAGCACCAAAACACCTCAAGAACCCTTGTGAGAACCTTTGGAGACTTTCCCTAGAGCTCTCTCACCTTTGGAAGAAGTTAGAATGAGGTTGGAATGTGGAAATGAGGCTTATAATGCGAATTTTCGCATTACATGCCGCATTGGTCGACTCATTGGTCGATCGGTGGGTCGTCGACCAATCACTCGACCAATGGTCACAGAGACCTCATTTGCTGTTGAATTTTTGGAAAATGTGATTTTTGCCTTATGGATTATTGTTTGATGACTATATGGATATATTTAAGCATGATTTAAGTTTTCAAATCATTTGGACTTGTGGTTTATGTTGAAACTTCGAAATTCGGTATTTTGATGTTCTCGGTTTTGCAGAATGGTTACTCTGAGAAGTGGGCGTGGTGAATCCAGTGGTCAAGGAGGTGGTGAAATACCTCAAGGAGGTGGTGAAATACCTCATGGAGGTGGTGAGATACCTAATGTTGATCAGGGTACCCATGAGATACCTGGTGCCCCGAATGTTGGAAGTTTTCGAGATATTGCCAATATTATGGGCAATATGATGCAGAAGACAAGCAGCTCGGTTCAACCAGATGTTGGTGGGTTTTATGACTCTGCATAATGAGACCCGAGCTGGTGCTAATGTGAATCCTCATGCCACGATCCTGAATGCGGGAGGTTTAGCTGGAACTCCTCATACTCGCCTGATGGAGAGTTTTTTGAAGATGCAAGTACCCACTTTCACTGGAGTTACCAAGGACCCCTTGTTTCCTAACAAGTGGCTTCGTGAGTTGGAGAAGGCTTTCCGACATCTGCAATGCTCGGAAGCTCAGAAGATTCTGTTTGCTGAACAGAAGTTGCAACAAGAAGCTGATGCATGGTGGATCTCCACTCGGCCTGTTTTGGAAGGTTTGCATGCAGGAGTTGTAACTTGGGAGTTGTTCAAAGAGGCTTTTTGTATGAATTACTTTCCCGAGGCGGTGAAAGATGCGAAGGAAGCTGAGTTCATGGTTCTTACTCAAGGATCTCTGTCGTGTTGGAGTACCAACAGAAGTTCGAGGAGCTTCATTTCTTTGCTCCGGATTCTCCGAAGGATGACCTCGCCAAAGCAAAGAAGTTCTTCAAAGGACTGCGCCCTGCCATTAAAGCTTACCTCACAGTCCAGCCTATAGTGAGCTATGCTCAAGTGGTGCAGAACTCGAAGAAGTTGGAAGAAACAGAGAAGGAAAGTGCAAGTGCAAGTGCAAGTGCAAGTGCAAGGCCTTTTGTTCAGAAGCCCTCTGTTGTAGCCACCCCTGTTGGATCCAGCAATCCTGTTTGCTTCTACTGCAAGCAAGCTGGTCATTTCGCTCGTGCCTGTCCCGAAGCGGCCCGCCCAAGCAGCCTGCTCCAGTGGTGAAGAGTGCTCTTGCTCCTCCCTCTGGTAGAGTTTTCAGTATTTCCAGTCTTGAGCGGGATCCAAGCCATGAAGTGATTACGGGTACATTGTTAGTTGCTTCTATTTCTCGCATTTGTCTTATTTGATATGGGTGCATCTCATTCGTTCATGTCATCTCGCATTCATCAAGAAGACTAACCTAATCCCGAGAAGTTGTCTAGTTGTTTATTGATTAGTACACCTACTGGTCCTGTTGTGAAACTAGATAAGGGGTTATCTAAATGTCCTGTGTTGATTGGTGAGAAGAACTTGGAAGCCAATTTTGTAATTCTTGACATGAAGGACTTTGATATTATTTTGGGAATCGATTGGTTAACAGCCCACAAAGCTGTGTTCCTTTGTTCCTCAAAGAAGATTCAGTTCCATATTTGTGGAAGTCCGGTCTTGGAATTTTAGGGGGAAAAGAGAAGGGTTTGTAAGAAGGTGCTGTCCGTACTGATGCAAGTCTATGCCCTAGTGGATGATGCTTCATCTGAAGGCAAGGGTAAAGTGGAGAAAAGAGTCGATGAAGTCAGGGTTGTCTACGACTTTGTTGATGTCTTCCCTGATGATCTATCGGGAGTGCCTCCAAACAGGGATGTCGAGTTTTCTATTGATCTCGTCCCTGGTGCCGCTCCGGTATCTAAAGCTCCGTATAGGATGGCTCCTACTGAGTTGAAAGAGTTGCAAAATCAGCTGAATGAGCTCATTGATAGAGGTTTCGTACAGCCTAGTGTGTCACCTTGGGGAGCTCCGGTCTTGTTTGTCAAGAAGAAAGACGGTAGTATGCGCTTGTGCATCGACTACCATGAGTTGAATAAGCTGACTATCAAGAATAGATACCCGCTGCCCAGAATTGATGATCTCTTCGATCAGTTGAAGGGTGCAGTTGTGTTCTCAAAGATTGACTTAAGGTCCGGATATCACCAATTGAAAGTGAAGTCTAGTGATATCTTCAAGACAGCTTTCCGAACGCGGTATGGTCACTACGAGTTTAGAGTCATGCCCTTCGGATTGACCAATGCTCCTGCAGTGTTCATGGACCTCATGAACCGAGTATTTCACGATGTGCTTGATAAGTTTGTGATTGTTTTCATTGATGACATCTTGATCTATTCGAAGAGCGAAGAAGAGCATGCGAGTCATCTAAGCTTCACTTTGCAAAGGTTGCGAGAAAAGAAGTTGTTCGCTAAGTTTAGCAAGTGTGATTTCTGGCTTAAGAGAGTGGTATTCCTTGGTCATGTAGTTTCAGCCGAAGGTATTCGTGTCGATCCTGAAAAGGTTCAAGCTGTGGCTGATTGGGAAAAACCGAAGTCAGTAACGGAAATAAGAAGTTTCCTTGGATTGGCGGGTTACTACAGAAGGTTTATTGAGAACTTTTCTCGGTTGGCTGCTCCTATGACTAAGTTGACCAGGAAAGAAGAAAAGTTTGTTTGGTCTGACGCCTGCGAGAAGAATTTCCAAGAGTTGAAAGATAGATTGACAAGTGCCCCGGTTTTGACTATACCGATAGTTCCGGTGGTATGACAGATTTATACCGATGTGTCAAAGATTGGATTGGGTTGCGTCTTGATGCAACATGGCAAGGTCGTAGCCTATGCTTCTCGGCAATTGAAAGATTATGAGCGGAATTACCCCACTCACGATCTAGAACTTGCCGCCGTTGTCTTTGCTTTGAAGATTTGGAGACATTACCTCTACGGTGAGAAGATTGCCATTTTCACGGATCATAAGAGTTTGAAATACTTCTTTACCCAAAAGGAGTTGAATATGAGACAAAGGAGATGGTTGGAACTAGTCTCCGATTATGATTGTGATATTCAGTATCACCCTGGGAAAGCAAACGTTGTTGCTGATGCTCTTAGTAGGAAGAACCAGAAGAAGACTTTGGATTTGAATGCGTTGAGTTTACCATTGTGGTCTTCTATTGAGAATTTTGATTTGGAAATCGTCCCT
Source organism: Hakea prostrata (assembly GCF_041222555.1). Lineage (NCBI taxonomy): Eukaryota > Viridiplantae > Streptophyta > Magnoliopsida > Proteales > Proteaceae > Hakea > Hakea prostrata. Next base: position 66,862 of record NW_028291255.1, read on the forward strand.
GAGAATTCTGATTTTATTCTTTCTGCCATGACGGCAAGATCCGGTCTTAGAGATAAGATTGTTGCTCTACAGAGTTCTGACCAAGAACTTTTGATTAAAGTTGAGAAGATTTCTTCGAATCCTGAGTCGGACCCCGACTTTGGTATATCCATGGATGGTGCTTTGTTGTTTAGAGGAAGACTGTGCGTGCCTGCAAATGAAGAAGTTAAGAAAGAAATATTGAGGGAAGCACACCAGTCAGTCTTTACTATACATCCGGGAAGCACCAAGATGTACAAGGACTTGAAGGAACATTTTTGGTGGATTGGTCTGAAGGCTGATGTTGATGATTTTGTGGCCAAGTGTGAGACTTGCCAACGTGTGAAAGCCGTTCGACAACCTCCATCTGGATTACTTCAACCTCTTCCTATTCCTAATTGGAAGTGGGAGGATATCTCTATGGACTTTGTGACTAGCTTGCCTCGGACAAGTAAAGGCAATGACACTGTGTGGGTGATTGTTGATAGGTTGACCAAATCAGCCCACTTCATTCCTATGAAGATCACTCATACTCGGATAAGCTAGCAAGGCTTTACGTGGATAATGTGGTTCGTCCGCATGGTGTGCCATTGAGTATTGTTTCGGATCGTGATCCTAGGTTCACCTCAAGGTTTTGGAATAGTTTGCGAAGGCCTTGGGAACCCAATTGAACTTGAGTACAGCTCATCATCCACGGTCGATGGACAATGCGAGCGGACAATTCAGACATTGGAAGACATGCTCGGATCTTGTGTGGTGGATATGGGTGGTAATTGGGATGAACACCTAGCTTTGGTTGAGTTTGCCTATAACAACAGTTATCAAGCAACAATAGGCATGGCTCCATTCAAGGCTTTGTATGGTAGTACTTGTAGGACACCTTTGTACTTGGTCGAGACAGGTGAAAGAAAAGTCTTAGGTCCTGAGATGATTGAAGCTACGAGTGCTATGGTAGATATGATAAGAGAAAGGATTAAGTCGCCTGATCAAGAAGAGAAATCTTATGCTTTGATAAGAGAAGGACCGATTTGGAATTTCAAGTTGGAGAGAAAGTCTTTCTCGAAGGTTTCACCAATGAAGGGTGTGATGAGATTCAATGTTAAGGGAAAGCTTAGCCCTCGTTACATTGGACCTTTCGAGATTTTGGAAAAGGTTGGACCTGTTGCGTATCGATTAGCATTACCTCCGCCTCTTGCTAGTGTTCACAATGTGTTTCATATTTCGATGCTCCGAAAATACATAGAGAATCCGGAACACATTTTGCAGCAAGCACTGAAGGACTTAGTGCTGATTTGACCTACGATGAAGAACCGGCCGAAATCTTAGATAGGAAGGACAAGCAGCTGCGGAATCGCACCATCCCTTTGGTGAAGATTCGGTGGAAGAACCATACCCCTGAAGAAGCTTCTTGGGAGAAGGAAGAAGACATGAAGGAGAAGTTTCCTTACCTCTTTGGAAGCACAGGTACGCTTTCAATTTCGAGGACGAAATTTCTTTAAGGGGGGGAGAATGTAAAACCCAGCCCTAACCTTTACCCGGAAACCTTGTTATTTGTAGGTCCGATGACCCGAAGTAAAGTAAGAAGTCAGCTTTGGGCCATCCCAGTGGAGGACTTGGTGTCTGGCTTTGAATCCATGAAAGTTGATGATGAAGTTCTATTTATGGAAACTGAATCTTGATGAAGATCGGATTAGTTGATGGACTTGGAGTGCTCTCTATCATGGTTTGAAGGCATTTCTACCTATTAGGTAAGTCACTTGACATGTGTGCAAAACCCCTTTAGGATTGGATTTGATCTGGGTCTTCAATTCCCTGTTTTGGAATTGCTGTCAGCATTGGTCGACTGATTGGTCGACTGGACCAGTCGACCAATCCACTCGACCAATGAGTGCTGTCTTTGGCAATTAGGTTTTGCTTGCTCTATTTAAGTCCAATCTCGAGTCTACTTCGTATTTGCTGCCTCCAAACTCTTTGGAACGAACCAAAGACCTCTGCAAGTCATCTCCCTTGCATCCTTGGTGATTTTCTTGACGGATCTTCGTCGAAACTCTTCCTTTTCATAAAAAGGTATGTCTACACTCTCTTCTTCTCCTCTATCTCTTATTTTCTTTCCCTTTTGAGTTGAGACAGTAGAGGAGATGCTGCATTCTCTGTTGCAAACATCTCTGGACTTGTCTCTCATGATCATCCTAAGGATTAGAGGCTAGAACAATGATCTTAACCATGATCATTGCAAGCTTTTGAAGGAATCATGATCAAACCATGATCTAATCTTTGTTAAACTTCTGATTTGAATTCTGATCTCCTTGGATCTTCTATATTGATCATGTTAGTAGTTAATTGCTGTGTTTTCTTTTCATGATCCATGATCTATCAATCTCTAGTTGTTCTCTTCTACCATACTATGTGTTCTTCATGAATCATGGTAGTTACATATATGGTAGGTTTTGTTTCCTTATTTAGATTTATGCTTTTAAGCCTATTTCCTTGAAGATCTAAGTATGTTTTCATGATACCTTTACCTGAAGCAATGATCCATCCTCCTATTGTTCTTGTCTTTGATTTCTATTTCGAATTCATCAAGATCCATGGTTGATCTAATTATGGTAACTTTTTGTTTCCTAATTTGGATCTTGATGGCTTGATTGGATTAGTGTTTTGAGGTCCCCTATATGTTAGAATACTACTGATGTAGTTTACCCCTTGATTAGTACCCTTTTGAACCACCAAATTCGGATTTCATATCTTAAAACTCTGTTTTTTAGGCTACTGTCTGCATTGGTCGACTGATTGGTCGACTGGACCAGTCGACCAATCCACTCGACCAATGAGTACAGCAACTCCAGAATTGGTCTGTGTTGGATGTTTTGGTATCTTTTCTGTTAGGGATCTTTCCTAATATGTTGTATACACTTGTTTAGGACCTTCTTCTCAAGTTTGCCAAGATCTTACTTGATTTCTTAGGATTCCTTTGCGAGTTATAAAAGGTAAGGATGGTTATTTCCTTAATTACATAGATAGCATGAATCTAGTTTCTATATTTGAATATCATTGATATGTTTCCTTAGTTAGATTCTTACAATGATATACTACTGTTGCATAACCTTGATTACAGTAGCATTGCTTAAATTGATTCATGTATGATTTACTTACCAATTATATACAAAGTGATTGTAATTATTGATTTCTTTCCATATATGAAGTTACCATATATGTGATGATCTGAATTGATGCATGTGTATGCTTAAGTATGGTTTGGAAAGGAGAGGTGTCCTTTTGACACTTCTGTCCTTGGACTACTACGGGAATATTATGGGATGTTTCCGGAGATGCCCTCTGGACACCTTCGTAAACTGTTGGATGACATATCTAGGATTGTCTAGTAGTGTTTGGCTAGGATGTCCTGTTATGTCAGACCCTAATCGGAGGGGTATTGAGACCGAACGACCCGTGGTAGCAATGGGGATTCCTGGGCGCTCAAGACCGGTAACCAACCCGTGAGAGGACAGGAATCACATTGTGGGGGCCATTTATTGGTAGGGTTGCATATGGTTAGACTTGGGCTCACGGGCGCTCAAGACCGGTAACCAACCCGTGAGAGGACGTGAGAGCTTCCCGTTTACCATATGTGGATGATCAATAGGGTTGATGAGTCCGTAGTCAAGGACTATGAGGACTCTAGTGTGAAGGATACCGGAAAGGATCGTCAGGGACGAGGAATGGACGTATCTGGATCTGACTTGATGTAACTAAGTAGAAGACTTGCATTTGGCTAGGTTTTACCCTGACATGCGCCGGTACTTAGACCAATGGTGATGTGAGAGAGTGGTGACTTAACCCCCAGCCATGGAATGTCCCGAGGGATGCCGGACCCATTACCAACTGATGATGAGTGAATGAGACTTTCCTAAAGAAGTACGGTGCTATGACTTAAAGCATGTCTGCCAATAGAGACCAGCATACATAGAGTTAGATTCATTCATTCATTGCTTGTCTCATATCATATTGCATTTATGTTTGTTCTGAAATCCTGCCATTTATGATATTATGGATTTAACTGCCTTACTGAGTTTCTGTGAAACTCATTCCTTTATTGTACAATGCTTGTTAGACTATCCTGCAGGTACTGAGTATTATGACGGTCCCTATGAAGAAGCGCAAGGCGAAGAGGCATATCTCCAGGAAGGTGATTGCGGTTACCACAATTACACTGAAGATCCCGCGAGTGGTTATGCTCCGTACGATGCTTAGTCCGACCATTGAGTGGAAGCGTCCTTGTGCCATTTATGAGATTTACACTTATAAGGATGTTGTCTATAAAGTGGAGAACAATTTAGTTACCCATTGTACTTGCTACTGGGATTAGATTTTGTCTAGTTTATTCTCTTTTAGAGCTACTTTTCCGCTGGTTGTAAAGTGGGATTTTTGCCTCACTTTACTTATCTGTTTGACACTCTGATTATATCTAGTATTCTGATTTATTTATGATTCATTCTTTCCTTATTGGATCTATGGTTTATCTTCCGCACTTTTATTATGATTGTTCATGATTATGTTATTGTTTATGTGGGAGGTTGATTACTCGATACCTGATCTTCGGGCTGTGGATCACACTCTCGGGTATGCCAGATAGGGTACCGGCTGGGAGGATGTGACAGAATATGTCTGTGAGTTACCCATAAGTGTAAAAATGCATAATGAACAGTAGATCTATGCTTAGACATGTTCTATAGAATAAAAGAAGTGTTTTGCATCAAAAGAAACCTAGAAAAGGAAGTACATTGTTAAAACTCTCATCCAAACCATAGAAAAGAGGGTTTTGAGAGAAGGTTACCTGTGTAGCGTGAAAGGAATGCGTGGAAAGTAGTTCCAAAGTCAATGAAGTCCCCAAAATATCTTCCTTGGCCTAAGAACGAAATCCCAGAGCTCTTTTGGTGTTTTGTGAAGTGTGGAAATGAAATGGGACCCCAAAACCAAATATATTCACGTTTTTCGTCGTGAACTTGGGGCGGTTGATTGACTTAAGCGACCGGCCCAGTTGCTGTTGTGCAGAATTTTGGATTTTGGCACTATTTTGGTGATTTTTTATTTTTGTGCTAAATATTACTTCTGTATACTGTGTTGTTTGCAATGAATTGAGGTATGTTTGGCATGAAGAATCTTTTTCGGAATTGACATTACAATATTGTTAATTGTTGGATTTCTTTTTGCAGAATGGTTCAATTAAGGAATCGACCTGTTATGAATGGTCAGGAAGATGAGACCAGCGATGTTAATGATCAAGCCAATGTTGGGACCCCTGCTGGAAATATGACTACTGAGACTCTGAAATGCCTCCTATTGTTGGAAACCATATTCCTCTTCCTCTACTAGCTAAAATAGGGAAACTAGTCCAATTTTTGAAAAATACAGCAACATATTCTGAGAATATAGGAACATGACAACCAGTCCAATTTCACCCACAAATCTAGTTTTTGAAAAAGATATACCAACATATTTAGAAGATTTCTAAAAAATGATCTTCAAATTCGGATTGAGTAAGGGTGCAACCAAGAACAACGAAACGAATTCAGTTTTGGTTAGAAAGCCAGGGTTTTTCTTCCTTTTTTCTTTTTTTGAAAAAAAATGGTTCGGTTAAGCAAAAAGAAGAAAAAGAAAAAGAGTGAGAAAAATCTATAAAACAGATGACATTTTAGTTGCATGAAGATTAAAGCATAGGAGAATAGAAACTTAGGTTTGATTTTGTGAACAACATAGTAAGAAGAAGGGAAGAAGAGACTTACCAGTGTCAATGGAGATTGAAGCTTGGGCTGAGGAAGGAAGAGCACTCAGACGCTTGTAATCTCATGAACAAACCCACACACGGAGAGAGAGAGAGAGAGAGAGAGAGAGAGAGAGAGAGAGAGAGAGAGAGAGAGAAGAAAAAAAGAGAGATAAGTGGAAGAGTGAAGGTTGGGAAGGTTATGGAAAAGAGACGGAGAGAACTGGAGGAGTTTAAAAGAGATCATGGGTTTAGCAAGATTTGGGGTTTAAAAGGGATCGTGGAAATTAAAATCACCAGACGGACGATCGTTTGATAACTAGATAGATGGTTATTGTATAACCAAACAGACAACCGTCTAGTTTGTTGAACACAGTTACTCTAAATTGAGTCTAAAATGGGAAATTTTGAAAGCTACACCTATTCTAGGAGATCAATGAGCCCTAATTCCCTTCTAAGTTCCACAAAACGATTTTCACTTAAGGGTTTAGTGAGTATGTCCACTAATTGGTGATTTGTATCAATGAATTCAAGGACTACTTCATTCTTTTGAATGCAATCTCTAAGGAAATGGTGCCTTATATCAATGCTTGGCTCTTGAGTGAAGCACAAAGTTCTTACTAAGGCTGATGGCACTAGTATTGTCACATTTGATAGAGCATTTCTCAAGATGAACTTTATAGTCTAATAAGGTTTGTTTCATCCATATCACTTCAGCACAACATTTTACGGCCGCTATGCATTCGCCTCAATTGTCGAAAGAGCAAAATAGTTTTGTTTCTTGCTAAACCATGACACTAGGCATGGTCCAAGCGAGTGACATGTGCCACTTGTGCTCTTCCAGTCAACATGACAATCGGAAAAGTCAGCATCCGAGAAGCTAAGTAGGTCAAATTCTTGACCCTTAGGATACCATAAACCTAAGTTGGATGTGCCTTTCAGATATTTGAATCTTCTCTTTTCAACACAAGCATGAGATTGTTTAGGATTGGCTTGGTATCTAGCACAATGACAAACACTAAACATTATGTCTGGTCTACTAGCGATAAGTATAGAAAGCTTCCGATCATACCTCTATACTTAGTGGCATCAAAAGGCTTCCCATCCTCATCTTTTGATAATTTCAAAGATGCACTCATGGGTGTTCCACTAGCCTTTTGAGAAGTTACATTAAATTTCTTTATAAGTTCTTTGATATATTTGGTTTGACTAATGAAGATGCCATTTCCACTTTGTTTAATTTGCAAACCAAAAAAGAAATTTAATTCACCTATCAATACTCATTTCAAATTTATTTCTCATACAAGTACCAAAATCATGACATAAAGATTCATTTGTAGCACAAAAAATGATATCATCCACATATATTTGCACAATAATAATGTCATTATTTTTATACTTTACAAATAATGTGGTGTCTATCTTACCTATTAAGAATCCTTTTTGGACTAGGAATTTGCTTAATCTTTTATACCAAGCTCGTGGAGCTTGTTTAAGTCCAGATATAGCCTTCTTAAGTTTGAAAACATGGTTGGCGTAGGTAGGGTCTTCAAATCCCGGAGGTTGTGCAACATATACTTCATTCATAATGAATTTGTTTTAGAATGCACTTTTCACATCTATTTGATATAACTTGAAGTTCTTGTGGCATGCAAATGTCAGTAGCATTCTTATGGATTCCAACCAGGCTATGGGTGCGTAGGTCTCATCAAGTCAATTCTCTCTTGTTGATTGTACCAATTGGCAACCAACCTAGCATTGTTTCTAACAACTTGACCACTTTCATCAAGCTTGTTTCCAAATATATATTTGGTGCCTATGATGATATGGTCTCGAGAGTACCCAAACATCATTTCTTTCAAATTGATTTAACTCTTTTTGCATAGCTATGATCCAATAACTATCGGTTAGGGCCTCTTTTGCTTTTTGGGTTCTATAGTTGATAAAAATGCAATATAATTGCAGAAATTTTGAGTTCTTGATCTTGTTTAAATTCCTTGACATAAGTCATTTATGACTTGCATGGCCATGATACAATAACTATCAGTTAGAGCCTCTTTTGCATTTTTGGGTTCTATAGTTGACAAAAATGCAACATTCTTGCAAAAATTTTGAGTTCTTGATCTTGTTTGAATTCCTTGACCTAAGTCACCTATGTTTTGCATGGCCATGATCCAATAATTATCGGTTAGGGCCTCTTTTGCATTTTTGGGTTCTATAATTGACAAAAATGCAACATAATTGTAGAAATTTTGAGTTCTTGATCTTGTTTGAATTCCTTGACTTAAGTCACGTATGACTTGTTCAAGGGGATGATCTTTCCATGGGACTACCTCCTTAGGTAGAGGAGGTCACACTATCTTTGATGTTATCCACTTTCTCTCTAATAACATGTTCAACCCCCCCTTATTATCTTCATCAACTAGAGGTTTATATTTATTCTTAAATGGGAATACATCACATTTGACGTTCATTGACTCTTCCACAACTAAGGTTCTATTATTAAACACTCTATATCCCTACTATTTTGGGAGTATCCCAAGAAAATTTTAAAATTTCCTCATCAAAATTTCCCTTAGGGTTCTTAGTGTTTAATATTGTGCATTTACATCCAAATATTTGGAAGTGATCAACCCTATGTATTTTATTGTGATAAAGTTCATATGATGTTTTATCTAAGAGTTTTCTAATTAATAAATGATTCAAGACATAACAAGCAGTGCTTGTGGATTCCACCTAAAGATACTTTAGCAATGAGAATTCATTTAGCATGGTTTTAGCCATTTTTTGTAGTGATTTATTCTTTATTTCTACCATTCCATTTGATTGGGGTCCTACGGGCGAAGAAGTTATGCGTTATTGTACCTTCTTTATTACATAACTCTCCAAAGTAGTTGTTATTGTCAAATTCCCTCCCGTGGTCACTTTAAATGGTGGTTAAAAATTCGGGATAATTATTATTGCCCCCTTATACTTTGGTTTTATTACTAATCAAATCCCCTTCTTTGTGAAATTACTATTGCCCCCCTCACTTCTAAAGGTGTTAAGTGGTTGTTAACATCAAATATGAAATGTCTATTTTGCCCTTAAAATTAAGAAGTAAAAAATATGGCATTACCCTCATTTATAAAAACTATATTGCATGTCAATTATATCCTTAAAATCTTATATTTTATAATTAGTTTTGGATTTGGTGGGACCACATACTTATGATTGTTGAAACTTTCACATTTCACTTAAATTTTTCATAATCACCATGATGAAAGTATTACAAACTGTTGCGTCTAGAACTTCTTCGAGAGTCGGATATTGAGATGACCACCTTAAGAGCTCTCCAACCAAGTTGGAATAACTGAGATGCCTGCACACACAAAGAAAGCAAGAACGGTCCGGCCTAGTTTTGGCCGGGGAACCGCCTCCGACGCTCAAATCAGCCTAGGTAACAATAATGGTTCTTGAGAGAGTTCTCAAGAACGTAATGAGTAAGTACTCAGATGAAAGTTCTCGTTACCTTTCTCCATGTTGGAGGTAGGTTTATATAGAAGTTACCTGGAGGCGGCGATTCCTTAGATTCCGGATCGATAGTTGAGGAGTGAGTGGAGTAGTGGAATAACGGCTCCTTCTTTGTCGCACCTGATATCGCCGTTATGATGACTCACCTCCCCAATTCTCGGAATAGATATGCTGAGTGTTTATGCGTAACTAACTCTTCTTGACTTAGTCAAGAGAGTCTTCTGAGAAATGCTAGAGTTGGATTTTTTCCCAAGTGTGGCACTTCTCCGACGAATAAATGAACCTGCCCAAGAGGGAGGTGTCTCTCTCGAATGAGGCCCTCGGGACCTTCTTCAGGGATAAGGTGAGCCATCCCACATGGGAGGTGTCTCTCCCGAATGAGGCCCTCGGGACCTTCTTCACGGAAGAAATCAGATAACCAAGAGAGGTGTATTTGTCCCGAGTGAGGCACTCGGGACCCTTTATGAGGGAAGAGAATCATCAACCCGAGGGAGGTGCATCTCTCCCGAGGGGGGGGTGCATCTCTCCCGAGGGGGGTGCCTCTCTCCCGAGGGGGGTGCCTCTCTCCCGAGGGGGGTGCCTCTCTCCTGAGGGGGGTGCCTCTCTCCCGAGGGGGGATAATCGGGACCATATTTCCCCACAACACAAACAAATTAGCATATAAGATCTAATTGATAAAAAATTTGGTAACATACATAATGGTCAGCATATATTAGGTGATTTTCAATTTTCAGCTTTGAATTAAATTTGATATTTCTTAATATTTTAGTTTCTATTTAATTACATCTTTCCTTTATTTGGTGATTTATTTTTAGAGAAAAAAAAAATCACATCTTTCCTTATTTGGTGGTTTCTTTTTAAAAAAGAAAAGTGAAATTAAAGTTAATTTTTTCCTATTAAAGGTAGTATTATAACTTGAAAAAAGAGCAAATAAGTAAAAAGATAATTGCAGGGTTATTTTTGGGATTTTGAAAAAATATATAGATGCCACATCATCAGTAAACTAACGGAGCTTAACGGTAGGGGGGCATTACTAATTGTTGACAAAGTTAAAGGTTGAAATAGTAATTTTAAAAAATACAGGGGATAAAGTAGTAATAAAATCAAAGTACAAGGGGGCAACAGTAATTATCCCTAAAAAGTATTATTTCTTGTTTTGAATTTTTCTAACAAAAATGGTGAATTCCTCAAAAGCCTTATTCTTATGTTTTGAAAATAAAGTCCATGTATACCTTGAGTAGTTATCTAAATTGACAAATGTATAGTATTTACCACCAAGGCTAGCTATGGGAATAGATCCAAATAAGTCAATGTGAAGAAGTTCTAGTGGTCTACTAGTTGATATTATGTTCTTGAATTTATGAGATACTTTGCTTTGGTTTCCCTTTTGGCATGCATTACAAAAATATATTTTTATCAAACTTTATTTTTAGAGGATTTCTAACTAGGTTCTTTGATGCAATGGTCTCAATTAATTTTATATTAATGTGATCTAGTTTTTAATGCGAAATAAAAGTTTATTCATGTGACATAAGACAAGTCATATGAAAATACAAGTATATATGTTATCTCTCTTAATACCTTTTATAATTAAATTTTCATTCATATTCACATAGCAACATGAAATCAAATGTAAATTGGGAGAAAATATCTAACACTTTTGTAGTGATGTATAGATATTTACTTTTACCATTTTGTAATCTCAATCTGATAATCGTTTTGGCAAATAACTTCGAAACTTAATAAGTTTTTTTGATACTTACTACAAAATAACGAATTATTTATAGCCAATTTCATCTCCAAGATAATAATAGATTAGCTCTTCCGGAGCTTCCAATCAATGTTGTACTATCGATTATTATATGAATATTGGCTTCCGCATCATCAAATAAGATAAATATTTTTTTTCTTAGTATAATATGCGTCGTAGCATATAAGAGAATATTCACATTCTTCATCAAAATGAAACAAAATAAATCAAAAGATATATAGAAAGTCAAAAAAAAAATTATAGAAGAAAAATATTAAATTTAAGATAAACTAACATATGAGATGAGATTTGAAGAGAAAAGAATTACAAACTAATATAATATATTTTTTTTATTTATTTGAACTCAACTAACATAATCAAATCTTCAACTATTATTTTCAAAGGAGTTTGCAGCATCTAGATGTCTAGTATCTGTGAGGTCATTAAAATCATCCATTTTATAGGCAAAAATTGCTCAAGTATCATGATTTTGGAAAATTCAATTTATCTCCACATTATTTTTATTTCTTTAATTAAGGCTTGACAAAGCTTAATTAAATATTGTGGAGTACGACAGATACATGTCTAATGACTTTTATACTATATCGATAACAAATATTATCTTCACTCCTTGAAGAGTTATATTGAGAATTTTTATTATTTTCTTATTTATTTTCATCATAATGAGGGTAATTATTCCATCTTTTGCCTCGTTATCTTCCACAGTTATGATCATAATTATAATTTTGTGTTCTTTCAAGCATATCATGAATTACTACATTCACTTCAGGGAATGGAGCAGTACTAATAAGATGAGCTTCATGACTTTTCATTAATAGTCCATTATTTTACTCAACCACAAATAAACATGATATCATTCAGAGTATTTCTTAAAACTCCTTTTACAATATTGCTATTGTAACAACAAATCTGAAGTTTGAAAATTTGCTGGCATATTTTCATCAATAATATTTTCTCTACATAATTTCAATAGAAGAATTAATTTCAAAAACTGTACTCATTTACAGTTTCAAATCTTGCAACTCCAAGTGCATCTGCAAAACTGTACTCATTTATAGTTTTAAATCTTGCAACTTCAAGTGCATTTGCAGAACTGTATTCATTTACAGTTTCAAATCTTGCAACTTCAGGTGCATTTAACAATATTTGTGGTGCAAAGCTAGCAACCACTATATACAATAAATAAAATCAATTGCTAATGACAAACCACAATTGTTAAGGCAATCTAATATCTTATTATTTGTTTGATTCTTAGATTCAATAAACACGTACCTTTTTATCATGATGCACTTACATTTCAAGATGGACAAGGTAAAACTCCATTGTTTACAAAAACGTGCGAGGAGGTTGATCATTCTTTTCACTTTGAAATAGAAAACATAATGATACGTAGTCTGCTGTCTTTTTTCTCAAACGCAATACTTCGAGCGGAATCGTGCTGATAACATGTTATAAAATAAAGAGAAAATATAAAATACTGATCAGTTCAACACTTCTATTGAGTTAGTCATTACATATTTATAATGGAACTAGCATTTTCTCTAATATAGTAATATCAAAGTCTACAAAGAAATACAATATATGATTCTCACATACAATAAGATAATCTTGATATGGAAAGATAGATTGTCGCCCAAGATAGAATGTGCATAGAATGAAAATATTGACTGCCAATATTGTGTAATGAGATGGCTATGATCTTCAATAATATGGGAGTGTGAATCACTAAAATTGTATTCTGAAGGAGTTGAGATCTTCAATTGCAAGTACAATCTCTTTGGGGGTAATAGACATCCATAAATAAATATTATTTATAACATAAGCAAGTTATATGATAGTTTATTAACTAAATATACTTGAGATAGAAGTACTTTCAACATTGACTTTACCAATGCCCACTATCTTTCCTTTGCTATTATCTCCATAAGTGACCCATCCTCCATCATATGATCTAAGCTTTGTGAAGAGCTTCGGATTTGACATCATGTGCTTGGGACAACCACTATCAATGTATCATTCACTTCTTTGAGTGTTCATCAAGCAAACATATATAAGAAATAAAATATATGCATTGGTCCCTACGCCTACATGGGTCCAACTTGGTTAGATCTTATTGGTTCCATGTTATACCGATTGTGTTGATATTCCTTGGGTCACAAATATCAAAAGTGTGAGATCCAGCCCAAACCTAACCAGGACACCCTATCTGTTTTGGGTGAAGAAGGGTTTGTTTGATGTTTGACCTTGAAATTGGACCTTAAGTACAGTGTTGCTATCCTTGGAAGGTCCTAGGAAGTCAAATCAGACATCTCCCTTAGTATAGATCCAAAGTCCCGAAGTGAAGGAAGAAATCTTTGTTGACCATCTTAGTAGAAGACATGGTGTTTGACCCGAAACCCATGGATATTGATGATGGTGTTCCCTTATGGAAACCTTACTTGATTTGGAGTTGAATTGGTCATTTATGAAGAAGAACTTGATTGATGGACCTAAAGCCTGGTTGGACCTGGTTTATATTTTGGAAATCCTGGTAATTTTGGGACTTTTTATGCTATTTAAAGGGGGGAACTCCGTGTTTTTCACTCACAATCAGTTCTAAGCCTCTGGAGAACATGGGAAGAACCCTAGAACCTCTCCTCCAAAGCCATGGAAGATCCTCAAGCATCCGTCCGAGTTTCTTCATCATTCTTCTTCTAAAAGGTTAGTAATCGATTTGTTTCTTCTTTGTTTTTTTTTCTTTCTTCTATACTTATGATATTCTGATTATGAGAAAGGTATTACACTACTGTAATGACCTCTTCTCTTATTCTTTTAGCCCTAGAGTGAATCCCCAATTCACTCTATGTTCTTGAAGTCATATGGCGATGATTCTTGAAATTGACTTTACCAAAGATCTTGATTACTCCCTCTGTATTGTTTTTCCTACAAAGTTGGTGGTTGTGGGAAAGGTCTCACATTAGTGCTACAACCTTTCCTTATATCCCCATGATTGTTAGGTTGATCACCTCTTTTCCCTATCCTCTGTGAACCATATTGGGTTATTTTGTGAGAGTTGATTTTGGGCAACTCTCATGAGAGGTAACCAAATTGGGGATCCAAATACACTTTTAATTCATTGGATCCTCCCCAACACCTTTTTAGATTATGTATTTCTACTCTTGTTTTCCATAGGGTGAATCTTTATTCTCCCTAGTCTTTCCGTGGATACACAGATTCTTGTTAGTAAAACCCTAATTGTATGATTAGGATTTGTTTCCTTTCACTTTATGTGAAACCTTGTCTTCTCTTATTTCCCTACCCAATACCTTTCTTGATTTTAAAATACTATTCTTTCTTTCTTAGAATGAATCCCTCATTCACTCTATATTCTTGAAACCATGGTGATGTTCTTGTTTCTTGATTTTACCTGAGTTCTTGATTTCTCCCTTGTTATTGTTTTTCCTACCAAAGTTGGTGATTCTGGGGAAGGTGGGAAGGTCTCAGACCATTACCATGACCTTCCCTTGTGTTCCCATGATTATGGGGTGGATCCCTATTTTTCCCCTTTGCTCTTTTATGAGCTACCCTATGCATGTTGTTAAAGAAATTTTGGGTATCTTCAAGAAAGGTTACCAATTGGGAACCCTATTATTTCTGTTAATTTAGTGGATCCTCCCCAATGCCATTCTTGATTTTGAATTACTAAACCTATGTTTCCGTTAACCTTTGTGAACCAACCTTGGGCTATTTTGAGAACCAATCTAGGGGAACCTTCAAGAGAGGAAATTCAATGAAGAACCCTAATTTTCTTTTATCTGTTGGAACATCCCCAAAGCTTTTTTTGATTGTGATTTCTTCTTCTTTATTCCCTAGGGTGAATCTTTATTCTCCCTAGCCTTACCATGAGAGCCATGGACTCTATATGATGAAACCCTAAATTTTGATGGCTCAATCAAGATCCTATCTTTTGATCATGATTTGATGCTTTAACCTTCTTAGATAGTCTTAATATGTTCTAGGAAGCTCCCTTTCGAATTTCGGTGCAATCGAACTTCAAACAAAGAAGTTATGATCAAATTAGGGTTTGCAACTCCGTACTATTCCATTGGTCGACTAGACCAACCTACCAACCAATCGACCAACCAAGCCAGTAGCCTCAATTTTGCTTCCATTTCGTCTCCAATCATTAGGGTTTGTTCCTTATGTTCAATACATGTTTGTTTAGGGTTATTTTGGTGATCTTGAACTTGCCCATTGATCTCTTTCTCAAAGTTTACGAAGTCAAAATACGAGGTGAGTATTCCACTCACAATATTCATATTTACATACCTTGTTATGATATGATTTGAATGCCTGATTTAGCTACTGTTGATTTACCTTCTTTATATTATGTTACCTCTGCAATTACAGTTGGTTATTCATATTGTGATTTACATATTGGAATGAATCATGAATGATATTGAATGTGATTTGGACTATGGTGTGACATGTATGGAATCAAGATTGTGATGTGATGTGAATGCCTAGGTTGTGATTGGGAAATGGGGAATGCCCTTTTGGCGTTCCTGCATTTGGACACCAGTGGAAGTGGTATGGGACATTTTTCTATGATGCCCCTTGGCGCTTTCCCTGATTACTGGTTGACATACTTAGGGCATGTCTAGGAGTGTTTGGCTAGGATGTCCCCATTATATCAGACCTGATCGGAAGGGAATTGAGATCGAACAACCCATGGTAGCAATGGGGATTTGTGGGCCCTCAGGATACCGGTGAGTTACATCCGTGAGAGGACATGAATCACATTGTGGATACTCGTGAGAGGCCATTCATTGGTACGGTTGTAGAAGTGGAACAAGGGCCCCTGAAATCAAGACCAGTGAAATGATCCATGAGAGGAAACGAAAACTACCTGTTAGCTTGATGTAACTGACCAATAGGGTTGATGAGTCCGTAGTTCGACGTGGTGGATACCATAAAGATACGCTGACTCTAGGGAGAAGGATACCGGAAAGGATCCTGGGATGGGAGGAATGGAAGTATCTGGATCTAAGTTGATATAACTAAGTAGAAGACTTGCATTTGGCTAGGCTTAACCCTGACACAAACTAGTACTCATACCAATGGTGGTGAGCGATAGTGTTGACCTAAACCCCAGCCATAGAATGTCCGGGAAGGATGCCTTGACCCAATTACTGCGGAGAACCCAAAAGACGTGCATCAGAGTCGTGAGGGAAGAGTGACTGAGACCTACCCAGAGGAGTATGGTGTTCTATCTTAAAGCGTGTCTGCCAATAGAGACCAACATGCATGTAGAGTTAGAAGCATACTTGCACATATTGTTTCATGTCTTTGCATTTATGTTTGCCTTAGAATGTGTGTGAAGATGTTTATTGTGATTGAATACTTGCTAAGTTCTTTTGAACTCACTCCTTTTTGCAACATCTATTGTTAGACTTTCCTACAGGTACTACTACTGTTGACTATGATGGTCAGTACTATGAAGACCAAGTTGATGATTCATATGGTACTAAAGGTACTGGTTACGGTGATTATGTCGATGAAGACTACCAGTACGAGACTGATACTTATCAGGAGTAGTTCGACTTTAGCACTCGTGTGCCAGCGATGGGACATCGATTCATCCTCTTTTTGACTTTTATTAGATTCGTTGAGACCTTTGTTGTTTGTTCCCCTTTTTATTTTGGGACCCGTTTGTAATCTTTCTTTTGCTTTTGATCTACTTTTCTGTTGCTGTTGTGGAGTGAGTTTCCGCCTCATTCTACATTTTGATTTATTCTATTGGTATCATTTTCCACACTCTGATGTTCTTTTGTGATCCTTATGAGATCCTTTCTTGACTTTTTTTATTAAATTATTTGAATACAATGATTTGTTCTTGCTTTTGATTATATTATTGTGCTAAGTGGATATAATCGTTCCTAAACTTGATCTTCGGGGCTGTGGATCACACACTCGAGTATTCTAGATAGGGTACCGGCTAGGTGGAT
Organism: Hakea prostrata; assembly: GCF_041222555.1. Classification (NCBI taxonomy): domain Eukaryota; kingdom Viridiplantae; phylum Streptophyta; class Magnoliopsida; order Proteales; family Proteaceae; genus Hakea; species Hakea prostrata. The sequence continues at coordinate 83,912 of NW_028291255.1, forward strand.
GTGACAAAAAGGTTCTTAGACTTGAGGTTTTTGTTTCCTTTGCCCTTTGGAGTTTTGACTTCTTTACCCACTCCTTTGGTTTTTGTTTTGATAAAAGTGTTGGCTTCTTCTAGGTATTTGATGGTTTGGCATATATGGTATAAATGGAGGCTGAGACATATGCTCAAAGGGGGGCATAGTAAGAATATGTCCAACTATAATCAAACATCATTTGGTTTTGCTTTGGCAAAAATTGGTGATGTTGTTGGCTTTGTGCATTATGGTAGTTTTGGGGTTTTTGCCACCTATAGTCATAATGGTTTTGGCATCCTCCATTACTTCTTGAAAAACCTTGGTTAAAATAATTTGGTCTTTTTGTTCCTTGGTTATTCATTGGTCCATTTCTTTGATTTCCATTTTGCCCTTTCCTTTGGTAATGGTGATTTCCTCTTCCAATTTTCCCTTAATTGGTTTGAGGTTGAGTCTTGTTCCCACTTTGAATATTTCCTTGAGTGTTTGTGGATTTTGGTGAGGGATTCTTGCTAGATGACCCATTTTCAAATCTAAATTCCTACCCCTTTCTAGGAGTGGTGATTTTACCATTGAATCCAATTCCTTCTCTATCTTGAGGTTCTTTTGCCCATAGGTGAATGTCATAAGGGCATTGTTTAGCTCAATGTTTTCCTTCTCTATTTTCTTAATATACTCCTGTAAATCATTTACGGTGTCATGTATCAAAAAAAAAATCATTTACGGTGTCATTAAGTGAAGATACTTCATCTTTCAAAACCTTTTTTTTTTTTTTTTCTTTTCAAGTTTCTAATTTAAATTATACAAGTTTTGAAAGCCACTAAGTAGATCCTTTTCATCAATATCATCTATTTCATTTTCATCATTAATAGAATCAAGACTATCGTATATAGAGTTTACCTCAAGGTCTTGATTTTCATTCGATTTAGCCATCAAGGCTAAGTTGATATTCTCTTCATCGGATTCCCTGTTTTCTTCCTCATCATTGCTTGTAGTGTAGGTGACTTTGGGTTTGTAGGCTTTTTTCTTTCCTTTGTTTGGGCACTCGATTTTGAAGTGATCCGATTTCCTACACTCAAAACAAATGACGTCTTAAATGTTAGTAGGTTGGGTTTTTCCTTTTGAGAGATTTTTACTTTTTGATTCCTTGAACTCTTGTCCCTTGTGTGGGTATCTTCTTTTTCTCCCTTTGAGAAATTTATTGAATTTCCTTGTGATAAGTGCTATATCACAATTGGAGTCACTTTTTTTTTTTTTTTTTTTTTTTTTTTTTTTTCACTTTTATCATCTTTCTTGGTGGAGCTTTTAAGGGCAATTGACTTATTCTTTGGTTCTTTTGAGTGACTTTCTTCATATCTCTTGTCTTCCTCAAGCTCCGCCTCATGTGCAAGTAGGGATCCCATGAGCTCGTCAACTGTGATATTCTCCAAATTTCCCACTTCTTGTATTGTGGTCTTCTTGGGTCTCCTGAAGGTGGAAAAGTTCTTAGGATTCTCCTTATTACATCCTCATTTGCAAAGTCCTTACCAAGGCTATGCAACTTATTAACAATGTTAGTGAATCTAGTAAATAAATAAGTTATATTGTCATCATCTAATATTTTAAAGTTTTCATATTGAAGCATATAAACATCCAAATTCATCTTTTTTATTTGGTTGGTCCCTTTATAGGTGACAACCAATTTGTCATATATGTCCTTGGCATTTTTGCAAGTGTCACATCTATTTTATACATTTTCACTTAAGGCACATTGTAGAAACATTTTGGCTTTGTGTTTTGCTTGAGCTTTGGCCTTGTCGGTTCCATCCCATTTGGTCTTGGGTTTGGGAATTTTATTACCATTTTGTCAAACTTGATATCTCATTTGGTCCTCATGTAATTATGTTCCAAACATCAATGTTAATGGCACATACAAAGTCTTCAAAACCTAGTTTTCCAATCTGCAAACTCTTCTCCATCAAAATATGGTGGCCTAGAGGTATTAAGTCTTTTGGGTCTTGAGGATTATTGGTTAGATGATGATAACGTGATATTTTAATCTTTTAGAGATTGATTTCAATCTCAATTTGAGCTCCTACTCTAATATCAATTGTTAAGGCAACCTAGGGGCGGGGTGAATAGGTTGCAACTAGTGAACTTGCCTAATCTTTCAACTTAATTGCAAATATGTAAGATAAATTTTAATTTTCAATTATATTAAAGCAACGCACTCAATCCACAAGTCAAGTATTTTATAGTAGTTTGACTTTGCAAGTCTACTCCACTCCTTTCTTGGCCTCAAAAGAGTATTCCACTAGTGATTCTCTTTCAAGAGAATGGGTAGAGATCAAACCTTTTACAATCTATGTTCAGTAGGGTAAGAGCACCTTTTACAATCTTTGTTCTAAGTAGAGCAAGACCACGCTTTACAATATTTGTTCTAAATAAGGCAAAAACACCCTCTACCAATCTTAATCAACCTAGACTAGAATTGAACAACAATACAACTTGACAAATTGGAATTAATTACCTAATAAGGGGTGTGATATTTTACCCCTTGTGTGAGTATGAAGCAACAATTATTAATGTTCAAGGGAAGAGATGCACCACTAATGAAATATCAATGACCTTTAATCACTCCAAGCTTTACTCCAATGAGCTTGCTTGACAACTTTGGAATGACCTTCAAAGTTGAGTGAAGTTGGAAGGCAAGTGATCAATGCTTGTTCACCAATTTAAGAGCTTTGAGAATTGTGAGATAGTAAATTCTCAATAGGTAAGGTAGACACTCTCAAATGGGGGTGGTTGAGCTTATAAAGCTGGCATTCAATTGCTTGGTTCAACCTCCCAACAACTAGAAATTTTAGTCTAGACGGACATCTATCTAAATCAAATGAAGATATGTCTAAAAAATAGCCATTTAAAAAATAGTCGTTGGGCTTAAGTTAGTACCAAACGAACATCCGTCTGGCTTGTTGTAGCCAGAAAAAAAATTCCGTCTAGCTCTCTGTGACCAGACGAATGACAGTCTGGCTCAGACAAACGTCCGTCTGCAGCACAAAGTGCACTGTTCGTGCTTGATTGGGTTTTTGGTATTTCCAGCCAACCCTAAGTGTGAAACCCAGCCCTAACCTAACCCTGACCTTGACCCGGTAACCCGCTTGTTTGTAGGTCCGAAGACCCGAAGTAAAGGAAGAAGCCAACTATGGGCCATCTCAATAGAAGACATGGTGTTTGACTCTGAACCCATGGATGTTGATGATGGAGTTCCATACTTGGAGGTCTGTGCAGATTTGGAAAGGAAGTTGCACCTGTCTGAAGATGAGATTAGTTGAAGGACTTGGAGTATTATCTAACTTGGTTTGAAGGTATTTCTACACACTAGATATGTCACTTGTTGTGTGTGAAAAAGCCCATAAGGTTTAGAGCCCATTTGATCCTTCAATTCCCTGATTGTTCCTTACTGTCTGCCATGGTCGACTGGGCCAGTCGACCAAAGGATTGTTAAATCCGAGAAAATGTAATTTTAGATTTTTTCACTTATATTTAAACCCTACTTCTTGTTTCTTTGTCACGGCAGCCTCCTAAACACTTTTTGAACGTGAGAAGACCTCTCCGAAACTCTCTCTGGTGATTCGAACGATTCCTCTGCAAATTTGAAGCTTCTCATCCCTGATATGCCAATTCAAGGTTAGTAATTACTTCGACATTACGAATTTCTTTTCTTCGATCTTGTTCTTGATTGAGATCAGGAAGAAGATGCTGCATTCTTGCAACCATCCTTTCGTGATCTCCTTCGTTTCTTTGAGATCTATGATCATCATCATGATCTTAACCCTAGCCTGATTATTTTCTTGAAACCCTGACCTTGTTTGATCTTTCTGGAAACCTTTGGTAACTTCCCATGCGAGGGAAACCTCATGGGCAATATTTATGTTAATCTAAACTTGATTATTCTATGATTTCTTGTTATTTCTTGATAGCAATCATTCCCTTTCACCCTGTGATCATAACCTTTTCATGAGAGCCATAAAGGTTGAAACCCTAATTTCTTGGGTCAAATCAAGAACCCATATTTTGACCATGACTTGATGATTTTACCTTCCATATAGTTCTAATACATTCTAGGAAGTTCCCCTTTGAATTTCGGATCAATCCGACTTCAAACGAAGAAGTTATGACCAAATCAGTTTCAGCAATTCTGTACTGACTCGATTGGTCGACTGCTTGGTCAACTGGGTCAGGAGACCAAGCACTCGACCAAAGGGGGTAGTAGCTTCATTTTTCGCCCGATTCGATTTGTTTTCTCTCTGATCTTTTAGGTATCTTTCCTAATGTTGTATCTATGTTTGTTAGGAGTCTATTTGCCAAGTTTGGTGTCTCTCTCTCTTTGATCTTTGGATTATCTTCGGCGATAATCAAGGTAAGGATAGTTATTTCATAATAACATAGATCGCATACTCTCTGGTTTCTACTTTATGAAACTATGAGTTTGCTTAATGTTCTTGTACTTTATACTTTTGATATACTACAGTAAGTACAGTAGCACTTGTTTATGTATTCTTTTTCATTATTCAAGCTTATATGAAATGTTTATTACTGCTTGATCGGATTATACTTTTACATTCTCTTTTATATGATGAATTGTTGGTTGTGTATGTCATGACTGATTTGAGAATGTGTTTGACTAGGTATGGTTTGGGATTGGGAAGTGTCCTTTTGACACTTCTGTCCTTGGACATCGGAGGGAATAGTATGGGATGTTCTCCGAAGATGCCCATCGACGCTTTCCCGAATCATTGGTTGTCATACTTAGGGCTGTCTAGCAGTGTTTGGCTAGGATGTCCCCATTATATCAGACCCGAATCAGAAGGGTATTGAGACCGAACAACCCGTGGTAGCAATGTGATTCACGGGAGCTCAAGACCGGTGAGTTATATCCGTGAGAGGATGGGAATCATATTGTGGGGGCCATTTATTGGAGGGTTGCATATGATTAGACTTGGGCTCATGGGCGCTCGAGACCGGTGAGTTATATCCGTGAGAGGACATGAGAGCTTCCCGTTTACCATATGTGGATAAGCAATAGTGTTGATGAGTCCGTATTTGAGAGAGGCGGATACGCTGACTCTAGTGTGAAGGATACCAGAAAGGATCCCGAGGGGGGAGGAATGGACGTATCTGGATCTGAGTTGATGTAACTGAGTAGATGACTTGCATTGGGCTAGGCTTTACCCTGACATGCGCCAGTACTTAGACCAATGGTGATGTGAGAGAGCGGTGACTTAACCCCCAGCCATGGATTGTCCGAGAGGGATGAAGGACCCACTACCAACTGGCGTTGTGTGATTGACCTACCCAAAGAAGTACCGTGCTATGACTTAAAACATGTCTGCCAATAGAGAGCAGCATACATAGAGTTTAGATGCATACATACATTATTTGTTTCATACTGCATTGCATCTTGTTATGTTCTGATATATGTATTTATGCTGTTATGAGTTAACTTGCCTTACTGAGTTTCTTTCGAAACTCATTCCTTTTTGTACAATGTCTTGTTAGATTATTCTATAGGTACTGACTACTATGACGGACAGTACGATGAAGTGCAAGCCGATGAAGCATACTACACGCAAGGTGTTGGCGACAATCAAGATTACCCTGATGATCCCTCGAGCGATCACGTTGCGTACTACGATTAGACGTAATGTAGAGATGGAACATCTTTGTTGGACTGACGAAGTCCACTATTTTGAAGATGTCATCAATAGGATAGAAAACTCTTAAGTTTAGTTTGTCTTTCTTATTTTCTTTTGTTTCAGTTGTAATTCCTTTTAGAATTACATACTACGTTCCGCTGTATCTGTGGAGTGAGTTTCCGCCTCTCTCTACTTCTTCTGATATCTTCGGATATCTGGTATCATTTTCCGCACTCTAATTATATTGATTATTCATTTCCTTATTTGAATCTTTTGTTTATTAAAACCTTGATTATTTCCTGTTTATGATTATGTTATTGTATATGTGGGAGGATGATTTCCTCGATACTTGATCTTCGGGGCTGTGGATCACACTCCCGGGTATGTTAGTTAGGGTACCGGCTGGGGGGGATGTGATACTAAGCCTCATACACTCTCCTAATATGTCCTAGGTTAGTCTAGTGACATGATGTGCGTATCATTTAGTGTGAATACATATGAGTGCATGTGGAGGTGTCCTATGTCCCAAATTTATCTAATTTACTTGATTTTCGCATCTTCTTCTACTTTGAACTTGATGCTCATCTTGACTTTGGTTCATTGTCCAAGTTTGCTTGATCTTGATTTGGGCTTGAGCATCTGGTGAGTTTGTTCCAATGAGTTGGATTTGGTCCACTTGCTTTCGTAATGAGCTGGACAATCACAACTTAATATAGACATTGGTTATTCATGTTTGTTATCATCAAAACTAATGGAGGTTGATGTGGCAATGCTGACATGGCATTCCCCAACACTATCATTAAGGGTCGAGGGAAGAGCCCCACTTTGAAAAAAAAATATTCACATACCAAATTATACAAATCCATATGTATTATATCCCAATATCTCTGGAAGAAAGTTGGTGGGAAACCATCAGGTCCTGGGGATTTCAAAGGGCTCATGGAAAAAAGTACATTCTTTACCTCCTCTAGAGTCAGGACAAAACACAACATAGTATTCATATTAGGAGTAATAACAGAGTCATCATGTTGAAGAACATCCTCTAATGCTATTCCTCATTTTGAAAAATACCAATGAAATAAGAGAGGAAAATTTGATAAATACCATCCAGATTCGTAGTCCGTTGACCAATACTAGTATCATCCTTCAAAGCAAGAACTCTGCACTAAGACGCTGCTGCATAGTAGAGAGGTAAAAAAAGTGTGTATTGCGATCCCCCTCCTTGAGCCATTGAACTCTCGATTGTTGACGCTAATAAATTTCTTCTTTGTCCAATAGCTCTTCTAAAACCCCTTTTAACCATTTAATAGACCCAACCGTGACCATTGTCAATGGAGTTGATTCCAATCTTGTAAGCTACTCAATCCTAATTTTGATTTGGACTTGTAAATTACCAAAAAATGTGTGATTCCAATTCCGATATTCATCCCTACAAGCTATCCATTTATCCCTCATCACTATAGAATGACTTCCATGAAAGGTCGCTTACCCACATTGTCACATCCCCCCAGCTGGTACTCATTTACCCAAATACCCAGAGGTGTGATCCACAGCCCCACATATCAGGTCTCAGACAATCACCAACCATTCCACACAATAGTCCAATCATAAGCAAGAATAATTCAATGTATTAAAATTAATAAATAATAAAAATCAAGTGTTTAAGGATCTCAAAACAGAATAAGAGTGCAAAAGTAATGCCAAATAATCAGACTGTGGAAGTTATATCAAATCTAAAGTATACAACTGGAAAGAAATAAAGAAACATCAAAATTATCCTAAGTGTTCTAGTGTTTCGCTTTCTTCTCCGATTGTTTGTACACTTGCAACTTAGGATCTATCTCCAGTTCATAGGCCCATCGACGAATGAGACGTCTCCTATCATTGTTGATCGGGGCCATAATAGTGCTCCATACCGGTACAGTGATCGTACCATGAGCTACAGTCAACTCCTATTGCTTCCGCAGTTGTATAATGTAAGGGAAGAGTCTCTGAACCGGAGCTTGGGATCTCTTCTTGTAACAACCCCCGTATTTCTAACCCGAGATCTGTATTTCAGATCCGAGAACCCGAAGGTCTAGTCGGGTAAGCTTGTGGAGTGTCCAGATAGAAGTCCATGATCCATACCATGAACCCATGGACCTGGATCCTTTGTCTGAAGAGCCTGCCTTGCTTGGTAGTTGGTCTTCTGGAAGACAAGTGTTGTTCGGAGATGTCTGGAACGAAGATAAGATCTCCCCCATCTCTTCTTTAGGGCTAGGTTGTACTTGGATATCAACCCCCTAGCAAAGAACCCTTGTATGGCAAATTACATGGGGGCGGTTGCTAGCGGCGGTCGATCAAACCAAGCGACCGCTTGGAGCGACCGCCTGGTTTGTTTTCGGAGTTTTTGCCCTATTTTCCCCCTTGACTTCTATAAAAGGTAACCCTCGTCCAAGTAACGAATATTTTATTCGTGGTTGCTAATTTTGGAGGTTAGATGGCTGCGGGGAAGTTCCGAAAGTGGATCTAAACTGCTGGCAGTGATCTGGAGATCAGTCCTTCCCTTTTTCTAGCTTTCTAAAGTGAGGTAATGGATTCACCCTTCATCCTTTATCTCCTTTATCTTTTAATTTTGTGTTAACCCATCCCCTCATCATGGTGGTACCCTTTTTGATCAATTGTAACTCTCTTTCCAATCTACTTGAGGTGATTCATCCGGAAACGAAACCATGCTTTCGTGAAAAGGATAATCCAGTCAAGGGGAGAGTTCTAGGTAACCCAATGATGGTAATTTTTAGGATTTCCTTCACCCTTTGGCTTTGAGAGTATTAGATTTGAGACATAGGCCATGATCACTCGAAATTCGGATTGAAAACGGGTGATCAGAAGCCTGAGTTTCGGATTGAAACTCTCTGTTTTTGGGGCAGTCACTAGTGGTGGTCGCTCAACTTAAGCGACCGGCACAAGCGACCTGCTGGTAAACTGACCAAATGACTTTTGGTTCTGATTCACTTTGATTCAATTAACTCATATAATATTGCAACACTGTGTTTAGGCATACTCTGTTTGAAAAGAAAGTCTTGTAATAGTTAACGGATCTCTTTTTACGGACAGTTTACTTATATGCAGGTAAGGACATTCAATCCTATCTTTTGAATAGACTTGAACATGCTAGTCCAGTGTCTGTTAGAATTAGTATATTTTTATATATATTGCTGTAGTCATGTTTTATATACTAATCTTGTTATACTACTGCTGTTTGTCTTGATTACATATATACTTTGTTGATTATGAATGTTATGTATTGTTAACGATTAGTATATGGTTCTGATTGATCAGATATTCCTTTGGGATATCTTAGATTGGGATATCAGAAGGCCGTGGAATGGGACACATGCTTGCTGATGTCTCTAGCACTGTCATGACTATTTGATGACATTCTTAGGTAGAGTCTAGAAGTGCATGGCTAGGTACCCCACATGCTACTACCCTTTCGGTAGGGGGATTGAAACCGAGTGACCCGTGATGACAGTGATGTGACGTTGGTTCACTGTTAGTCATGTAAATGGTAGGGTTGCATATGTTAGGGTTGGGCTCATGAACGTCCAAGGAACGGACCGGGTGTCGTGAGGAGTCATGAGAGCATCCGCCCCAATAATATGTGGATGACCATAGGGTTAAGGAGTGGAGTCCAACAGCGGTAGCCAGTCTGTGAGGATTCTCTCTCCTAGGTTGCGAAGGATACTGAACCGAGTTGGTTGGTGCCATAGGGGATGTATCTGGACTTCATGTAGACATGTAACCAGTATGACCTTGCATTGGATTAGAAACCCCGACATACGCCAGTACTCATTACCAATGGTCGTGGTAAGAGAGTGTTGACTTAACCCCAGCCATGGAAATGAGAGCCAGGTGTGGACTTTCCCTTTTTCACAGGATCCCTACAGAGGTAACCAGTCCTTGCAGGATCAAAGCGACTAGACCTACCCAGAGGAGGGCTGGTGTATATCATAAAGCATGTCAACTGTTAGAGACCTGCATAGTTAGAATGTTGGATCCATAGGATCTATAATATTCCTATAATAATTAAAGCATGGCTTATGATTATAATCATGGATGCATAGATAATAAATACCTCTAGTGTTCTTGTTGTAGAACCGCCTTCTTTTATCCATTGAATCTTCCGTAGCCTTTCGCCTTTTGGAATCCTTCGTTTGAGTGTTTGTGGAAACAATCTTAAACCTAAATATAGTGTGTGATGGCTACGGGGACCCAATAAGATATTTATAATATAAAACCCTAACCTTTAACCACTCCCACAATAGTAAAGGTCAGTAATACCCCTGAATGAATATGAGCCTAGATAAAGGGACTAATGTTAGTTAAGCCCACAAAACCCAACAATCTCCCACTTGGGCTACACTATCACAAGTACCTTTACCTAAGTATTTGGCCATAATGCCCATAGTCCTTAATCACTCAGAAAACCTAATTCAACCAACAAACAATTAATGTGAACGACTGTAGGAGATGCTCCTCAATATGCGGAACACAACTATCTACCATTATAGTCATTAACAACTCGCTGATATGAATCCTTGGGTTGCATACAAGATGTAAAGAATGCAAAACCTTATGTGATCACAAAAGCATTCCTTCTTGTGGGTCATTTCCTGATCAATGATCAGCCTACCTTGAATTACCTCATAGGTAGAATATTTAGATATTATAATTTGGCAAACTGCCATTAATCGATCTAACGTTAACATCTGACTTTAGCAATACCGCCAATTGGCAAAACCTCCCATTGGCAAAACCGCCCATTAGTAAAACCGCTTATTTGTATAACTGCCCATGGCAAAATTGCTAACCAGGATTTAGGCTAAATACCGCCATAAATCATAACCTTGGCTAAATACTGCCATAAATCAAAACCTGACCAGAATTTAGGCTAAATACCGCCATAAATATGAACCTTGACTAAATACCGTCATAAATAAGAATTTTGGCTAAATACTGCCATTGTCATTAAAACCTTGGCTAAATACCACCATTGTCATTAGAATATCAAATGTAGCAAATATAAATCTACATTATTTACTTTAATCATTAACACAAGATGAAAACGAAATAATCATCTTATTAATGAATAAATTTCATAATGAAGTCAAAGAATGTTGAATAAAAACAAACAACAACTCCCACTAAATGAAAGTATCAAAATATTATAAGACATCCATACTGAAAATATGATTTTTAACAACTCCCACTGAAAGTGTCTTATTAAGCGGAAGACATTTTGATGGTACATTAAATGACATATATAACTTATCAAAGTCAATCTTAGGCATTCATTTAATAATAATGACAAAAAATATATATATTGCCAAAGAAGGAAAAATTACTATCATGCTGGTAAGAGTTGCCGACTGTTACTACATTTCAACCTTTGGGTTGAGAATGCACTAGTCCCCTTACAATTTGCAATTACCGCGGGATATATGACTTTGAAAGTACCAACACCTTTGGGTTAATGGTATTTCTAAGCCATCATATTCATTTAAATAAAATGTGCATAAACATACTTTGATGATGACACATTTGGGTAAACACCATCAATTTTCTGCAGTAATTATATATACATTGGATCACAAAATACTATAATAAAATTATATTTTACCACTTTGGTGGGTTCCATATAATTCTATCATAATATTATGTAATTATATTTGCAGATAATTTATAATGAGATCCTTTCAATGAGAAAACAACTATGCACATCCAATGTAAATTGTTTCCATATTCTAGAAACTTTTATAAAGCAAAAACATTTTACATAAATTTTTCTTTGGCATAAAACAAATATATTAACCCACATTAAAAATGAGTGCAACAATAATCCTTAAAAATCTCATTACCTTTGAGTAAATGAAATTCCTTAAATTATTATTCACTCCCACTTGTGTGCATATACTATCATTACATAGATGATATCACTTTTAAGCAAATGTCACCAAACTTTGACTAATATGACAAAAAATAGGAAAGTGGAGTGATGCCACTTTGGTAGATTACACTCCTCCTCTTATTATTTCCATCAAAGATTTGTAGTCAAAAAACAAAAATATGCACAATATATTAATACGTATATAACCTCAGTTATCAATTATTGATAAAACTATAATTTTTCACCATTACTATAAATAGAAAACTAAAACAAATATTTAATTCAAATTAAGAAGCAATTGATCGGATTAATCAAACCGATTCAAGTTCTAATGTAATGGTATCTTAAAGAAAACGTGCATGCTTACCCAATTCTATTTTAATCTGTGGTGATATTTCATGGGTTGAAATTTGGTTATTTTAACCAATCCAACCATTAAGTAGCCATGACACCTCTTTACCCCCTTTGCCCTTTGATACCACTTGTTAGGGATAATTGATGCACAACCACGAACAGAGAAGAAAACAAGCAAAGCACACAAGGGATTTAACATGGTTCGGCAAAACCATGCCTACGTCCACCAGAGAGAAAAGGAGTTTCACTATTTCCAGGAAACGTTACACCACTCTCACACCCACAAAGTGCTACCCTTTGCTAGCCCCCCATCCTTATCCTCAGGATGTGTTCCCAATCCCCTACAGGGATTGATTCCCCAATCTCCTACAGAGATTGATACCTATAGATTATCCCACAGAGATTATTTATTGGGAAACCTAAACCCTAATCCCAATGTAATTACAGTTTTACCCTAGTACTAATAATTGACCCAAATCTTGTTTCAATTACAAATACAACCAAAACCATAATTACATGGACCCACAGAATACAAGACACCCAAACCCAACAATCTCCACCTTAACTTGAATTCTGCAAACCACCTTGAAGAAAACTGTTGATGATGTCTCTCTGCAATTACCAGTCTCTGTGTATCCAGCACACCTTACCGCATGGCCCACATCCCCTCCAAGGATGCTTTTGTTACCGCCATCACTAAACCAGCATGGCGCACACCCCCACCTAGGGTGTTCCATACAGCTCATTGCCACTATACACGCATAACCCACATCCCCTCCAGGAATGCTTTTGATAAGCCGCATGCAAATTCCATGGCCCATCTAATACATGACCTATGCATGTACCAAATATTCTTCCTTGTACTTTCAGCCACTTATGTGGTCATTCTGATATTGGATAGACAGGCAACATGGTTCGGGCATACACTAAGTCTCATAACAAAAACCACTAATATTCAACAAATGGATTTGTAAATTATGCCATGCTAAAACTGATCATAAAAGGAAGCAACTAGTTCAGCAAATGAGATGCCTAGAACTGAAAAACAGACTAGACTGTATCAATTCAAGATGAAAATCAACCCCTCAGTTGCAATCTTTCCGAACTTATGTACAAAGAGCTTGGCTAACACTGGATGAAATAAGTCAATGAGAAAACACATAAAACAATGCATATCAGACATCGAAATGGATTCCATGTGCTCAGACTACATAAATAAATCAAATTGTCAAATATCACCCAAAAGAAGAGGATATGTAATTAAAGGGAATCCAAATCAATTTGAGCAATCACAGTTCAAACAAGTGCACTTTGAGTCTGTCTAAGCCCATGATTTATTCCAAACTTTCAGAAAGTGCAGAATATTATCAAATTCAATCCAAAAACACTAATTAATTTTATCTCCACTTTAAAGTCACAAAAAACCACCAAATTACTCAACTAACCCAATACTATGGCCATGAAGTGATGCGGCTGGTTGAAAGTAATTATTTGGGCATCAAATTTCCATGCCTATATATTACCATCATGTGTTCCAGCAAAAGGCATCCCATTGCCAACAAGAGCATGGACTTATCCAACAGGTCCAGTAAGACTAAGTTCATTGATGTACCATATTCATCATAGGCAGTTTGGGTGTTCATGAAGCCTTCACTGATCATGCATCCAATCTCACCTCCCAACCAGCAACTACCCTGCTTCGAGCCTGGATCTGTGCGGGACCTGGGCAACCTCAGCACAGCCTGGCGAGGTCCCCAACAATTCTCCCCTCCAGATCCAAGGCGAGATTATTAGATAACTAAACCTCAGTACAACCCTGGCGAGGCCCTAAAATCCTCCAATAATCCCCCCAAACCCCAAATAGTACCATGGGGCAGTCCCATATTTTCCCCCTTTTGAAAACCTTTCTGTGCACGCTGGCGCAGCCGTCTGCGCTCACGGGGAGATGCCATAAATCAACTAACGACTTGCCATAAATCGTTAAAACCAATTCATGATATGCAACATGCTTCTAGAACCATGTAAGGCTAAATGAAAAGAGATTTGGGAAAAAATGAACCACTCTTCATAGGATAAATGAAGATGATGTGAAACTGTATGTTGTTAGCAATGGATGTATCTAGGTAAGGCTCTAGGCATCAACAATTCCCATTAAGGACTTTGATTTGAGGATAAGAGCCCTAGCAGACATATGCTTGACGTGGTAGACTTCGGTAGTCCCCGTCTTTCATATTTTTCCAGTAAACACTAAAGCCTCTAAGTCGAAAATAAAAGGTTAAGTTCCATATGAAATGCAGCTTTCCTCTAGAGCAGAAAATTTCAGTGTGATGCCACTTGGTTATGCAACATTGACAACCATATCACACTGGATAAAAATATTGGTATCCCTAAAGGTACGTATAAGCCACTTACTACAAATCAAGCAGGAACTGATCCTTCCAAGGTGAAATATTTTCAAAGCATATCACAAGAAGGGCATAATGGAAAGTGTATATTCTGCTATCGATTTCAAGTTAGTCACTGTTGCCCTCGCTTGGGCCTTGAAGCGATAGATAACAGGTTGCCACAACTGTAGTGCCATGACCAAAAAAATTCAAAAGCAAAGGGAAGGGGCTTCATAAGCAAAACCAAATGTGCAAAAATGAGATTTGAAGTCAAATTGGGAGCAGAAATTTTCTATATTTGTCTAAGCTTCATTTTCTAAAGCATTCTAGAGAGTTCTGCACTAATCTGAACTCATTTGAAACCAGTCTAGAAGAAACAACAATTCAGACTGAAATGATACGGGGCATTATTGCTGCCAATCATGCCTGGTGGTGGATACATGGTTGTGCTGCAGTGCATATGGCTGCAAGCAAGGGAGAGGATTGAGTGACGCAGCAGCATTTGGGAAGTTATAGCATGTTCATAGAAAGAAATGGATGGAGCACAACCAAAATGTGCAGCTGAAAATTCATAGTTGTCATGGTGTCTAAGCAGCCAGGGAAAATGTCTAGGTGACACCTTGACAGTGATGCAAGACATCCAAACTGACATGGAACAATTTGGCAACAATCACTAAAGTGGTACCTTCCAACCATGAACTCCACCACTGAGATCCTGACCCAAGATCTCGTTAGGTTCTTCATGAGGGCATCAGTTGTGCTCTGAATCACAAGTTCCATGAATGAGTAGTGCTGCCAATTCAGTCATCATTGCCTTTGGTATGCCCATCTATCACAACTGTCTCAGGTCATAGAATTAATCACAGTAAGGCAAATAGATATTTCCCGTTTCCGCCGACAAGCAAAAAAGAGAATTTGTAATCAATGTAAACAAAGCAGAAAGAAATCGTTTTTGATAAATAGTAATTTTATCAGAGAAATGCCATGGCAAACCATAATTATAATTCATCGTGGAAAGGCAGGATTAGAATAGAGACGAAATATTATAGAATTTATATGATACTATTCTATTTAATGGGAAACTTTAAACTTCAAAGAAGAACCGCAGAAGTAATGTGATCAGTTCCAACTAGTCGGTAGGGGTTCAGGAAGCTTAATTAATTAAGCATTATCTATGGTATTCCTATTGCCAGGCTTTATTCAGTTTGATTGCAACTAAAGCACAATTCATTTTTATCCACGAAACCTGCAACTCCAAATAGGAAAAACCCAAAACCCGTTTTGGAGGTTTTAGCCATAAAAAAAAGAAACAATTGGGAATCAAATATAATGAGAAACCAATCAGACTCTTTGTGGAGGATTCCGATAGTTCAAATCCATCTTAACCACAAAATCATCAACAAATGGAACTGACTCCTAACTCAGAATTGGCGATCGCAAAATAGATATATTAAAAGTAGAAAGAATAAAGAGAAACGGGATTGAAGGAGCAATTGAAGAGTTGGGACGCAGGCCAGTACTGCTTCATTGCCATGTTCTAGGGTTTTCGTTCACGGAAAATGGCCGACTGAAAGGAGATCGTTTTCTTTAAAAAAAAGAATTGAACCCAAAAACACCTACAACCAGATTCAAGATCTCACCATTCCAAATCATAAAATTTACCAATGATACAAGAAACACAGTAAATTTATTAACAAATCATGCATGTTAAAACAATTCTTCAATTTGGATCCCATTCAAAATCAAATCAACAGAACACCCAGCTAATCACATAGTAAAAATCAATAATTCATAACATTAAATTATTATAGAAAAATAGCTCTGATACCAATTATTGGATCCACAGGATCTATAATATTCCTATAATAATTAAAGCATGGGTTATGATTATAATCATGGAAGCGTAGATAATAAATACCTCTAGTTTTCTTGTTGTAAATACCTCTAGTGTTCTTGTTGTAGAACCGCCTTCTTTTATCCATTGAATCTTCCATAGCCTTTCACCTTTTGGAATCCTTCGTTTGAGTGTTTGTGGAAACAATCTTAAACCCAAATATAGTGTGGGATGGCTACGGGGACCCAATAAGATATTTATAATATAAAACCCTAACCTTTAACCACTCCCACAATAGTAAAGGTCAGTAATACCCTAATGAATATGGGTCCAGATAAAGGGACTAGTGTTAGTTAAGCCCACAAAACCCAACATAGAAATCATAGTATCATTCATACTTTGCATTCATTCATATTATTTGTGCATTTTGGCATTGTTGGATAATTGATGGGAATTATAATTGTTTCTTACTGAGTTCTCTAGAACTCACTCCTTTATTTTGTATATGTTTATTAGCCTGCACTGAAGAAGGAATTGTACAGGAAGATGGACTGGTTTCCTATGAAGGAACCATCCCGTATGAAGAGGATGTGGCACTATCAGTGGGAAATGGAGATAGCTTGTGCAGGAGCTCCTGCGGATGCATGGAGTGCGCTTATCGCACCTATTGATGGCCAGAGACGAAAAGTGGTTAGACAGTTCGCTCAGCAAATGGAGGAGAACTGGAGGACACCCTATCTTGAGATTCATGAAAAACACTATTTAACCTTAGAAAAGGAAACTGGAAAGAAATTGATATAACTCTTTTGTTTACTTCCACTGAACTCATATTCATTTTTATTATTATTCTTTTCTTTTATTATTTTTATTGGAGTATTTGGATTCCTGTAATTCTTTAATTCATTTATTGAACATTTTGCTCTTGATTATCTTTATTTGTATTTAATATTGTTGATAGACTAAAATCGTGGATCCTATGACAGATCACTCCCACGGGTTGTCAGGCGGGTAACCGAGACCGGCGGGTGGGGTGTGACACTTCTTTCCTTGCATAATCATCTAAAACAATAGTGTCCCCGAAGGGTGAGCTCAAAAGAACCCAACAAGTAGTTCACAAAAAACTAACCGATATCACAGTCCAAATCAATATATTATATGAGACAAAATGCAAGAATGCAACTATAATCTAACGGATGCTAGTCTCTAATGGTAAACACGCATTAAGATAGAACACCAGCCTCCTCTGGGAAGTTCTCGTCACTCTAATTTCTCAAGGGTTGGTTACCGGTCTTGAGATCTCGGGTAAGGGGTCAAGGCATCCCTCTTAGACTATCACCATGGCTAGGGTTTTGGTCACTGCTCTCTCACCACCATTGGTATGAATATTGGCGCATGTCAAGGTTATACCAAGCCCAGTGCAAGTCATCTGCTGAGTCACATCAACCTAGGTTCAAATACTTCCGCTCATGCATCTCACAATCTTGGTTCAATATCCTTCCTTACTAGAGTCATCGTATCCTATGTCACCAACCAGCTCGAATTACGCTGACTATTAACCCTATTGGTCATCCACATATAATGGATGGGAAGCTCTCATGTCCTTTCACGGGTTGGCTACCGGTCTTGAGCACTCATGAGCCCAAGTTTATTATATGCAACCCTACCAATGAATGATCCCCACAACGTGGTTATGTCCTCTCACGGGTTGGTTGGTTACTGGTCTTGAGCACCCACCACCCCACACTGCTGCCACGAATCACTTGGCATCAATACCCACGCCGATAGGGTGTGATATGATGGGGTTTCTAACCAAACTCAACTAGATTTACTAGTTATGACATCCAGTGATCGTGAAAAATGCTAAGGGGCATCATGGGATTGTGTCCCTACCACCTCCACTGATGTCCCAAGAGAGAAACACCCGAATGGTATTCCCCAATTCACAATCACAACCTACATTCGCATTACAAGATGGGTTCAATCACATTCTCAATTCACAAGTCATTCTAAGTCCATATAGTCACATGTTAATCATATATCAATAACATAATTAATCATCTATACTCGGAAATTTTAGAGTCATAATAATCATTCCTAAACCATAAAACAACAATATGTAATCATAAAATCAAGTTTCATACCAATCAAGAATGTAATGATGGTTATGTGCAAATGAACGTCCTCACCTTGTTATCAACTTGCAACCTTGTAAATTAGTTCAAAGAGTATGTTCACGCTCCCCAAAAAGTCTTAGAGGAATGGTGTTGAAAAGAGAAACAACCAGCCAACTTTGCAGTGGGTGGGTTGCCAAGGGCAACCAGAGCAATCAACCCAATCATGAAAACTGCTAAAGCATGGGTGGGTCACCTGGGGCAATCAGAGTAAGCAACCAAAGCTCTGTGTACAAACAAATTTGGCTCAAATCGATAGGAAACTTCCCGTTTGGGTTTTAAACTACTCCGAAATTAAATAGAAAATTCTGAAATTTTACTAGAACATGATCTATGATAAACAAACAAAAAAGAATGAAAACCTAATGAATCCTATATTAGGTCTTCTCTGAAATTTTACCGAAAGATTCACGAAAGAGCTAGAGTAAATGGGGACTCACTTTAGGAGTAAAGAGGATAGAAAAATTAGGTTATTACAACAAGTATGAACCTTCTTCTAGGTCTTGGCAGTAGGATGATTCAATGAAAAGAAGTAAACAAGAATGAAGAAGATGAATACTAACATTTTAGAAAGCGAAACGACGATCGAAAACCTTGATGGATACTTTCCACGCATTCTTTCACCTTGGAGAGGGTTCTCTTGAGGAGCTCTAACGTTCTCTGACGGCTTAAGAACATAATGACACGTTTATAACGAAACATCATTAAATATGGCTTCAAAAATATATTTTCCACAAAATACCCTTTTCCCCCGAAACTGGGTGGGTCGCTTGGGGGGAACAGAGCAGGCAACCCGCCCCTAGTACTTTTGTTCCAGGAGTGAATTGAGGCCCTGAATGCCCTAGTTCACTCTTGGGTCTTATTGTATGCTATAAAAGGGTCTTACCTGATTTTCTGGGACCTTCTACACCTGTCATCATTGTGCTTTTGATCCATCTACCAAGTCCATCAATGTCCGAGTTAGATCTTCTTCCAAATTCTGAGAACTCCCAACTTGGCATCATCTCCAACTACTTCCATTGGTTCAAAATCTAATCCAATGGTCTCAACTTGGATGGCTCACAATTGCCTTCTATCTGCACTTCGGGTTTTCGGACCTACAATATGGATCTTCGGATTAGGGTTTTTGGGGATTTCACACACTTAGCACGTGCCGCTTCTTTACAAGTCGGGTGTAAGATGGTTATGGTAATAAGTACTACCTTTGTGCCTATTTAAGAAGAAGAATGTAAGTTAGAAAGACACAATAATATCAAATCAGAATTCATCTCTACTTAGAATTCTAGTTTTTTTCTTCTTGAGTTTTTTACGCGTGGGTCCTCTTAGAGCATAAACTAATATTAGATAAGCTTAGTGCAATAATTTTGGTCTGAATCGCATAGCAACTAACACCATCTTCATTTGTTAAGTTATTTCAAATTCAAACATGAAATGACCAAAATACTCTTAGGCTTATCAATGACCAAAATAACCCTTGCATATCTCATTTTCATTTTTATATGAGTTTTATACACGAAACCCACTATTATTTTTTTAGTATCTAAGGTTCATCCGGGCCAGCTTGCACGCACCTCGATTACATCCTCAGAGGGAGTTTTGTCTCCACTGAGAAGTATGGATCTTACCACTCTACCAATCCTGTATTGACAACATCCACTATTATTGGGGTGAAACTAGTGATCACCACCATTGAAAAATTACAAGTTACCCACAGTTAAGTTTTGCTATTAAATGGTTGGTAAAATTACCTAAATGTTTTTATCCTTTTTTAAGTCATTTAAAATTTGAAATTTAAATAATCCAAATGCCTTCTGGTCCGTGAAATGACATTATTATCCCCATTTAATAACCTCCTATACTGAACGCTTAAATGCACCCATCTTTTACCTACACCTCACCAGAAATTGTACACCACCACTGTTGCCGAAAACATACTCATTTTTCTTTTCAAACTGGTTTTTTTTTCATTATTAATTCAAGCATGAGACTCGTTCAAGGAGATGGGAGAGGGGGGTTTGAGGGTGGTTGCCCTTCTCCGAGATTTGGATTTTTCTCAAATCAAAATCAATGATGATTCTTAAACTTAACAACCCTTCTCTCTTCTACCAAAAAAAAACCGGTTCGTTTTTCTGTGCTTCAAAAACTAATCGGATGTAAATCTCACTCAGACAATTTTTGAAAAACACGTCAAAGTTTTTAGAAATGACTTCAACTAGAAGTGTGCTCGATGAAAAAAACCTCAACCCACATTCTTTTGTCTTCTCGCGTTACAAGGGCGACTTGAACTGCTCTCCAACTCCAACGGGAGGTAAGCGCTAACTGCTGAGATTCCTCCACAAGGTAGCTTCGTTAATCTTTGTCCTCACCCTCTCTTCACTCGTCTTCTTTCTCTCACTACCTATTTTTGAGGTCGGACATTTTTCCGACGTGGAACTGCTTCTCTCTTTGTTGTTGTGTTTCCAATGCTTCTTTCTTCCCGATGATTATTTGGGGATGGGTATGAAGAATGTGCAATCCCCAAACCCAATACCCTTAGAAGAATGTGCAATCCTGGGACTAAGCATGATTTATCTGTCTGAAAAATAATATGCCAACTCTACGGCCTGCTAATAGTGATCTATCTATCTCTATTCGTTTCGTGAAAGTCTATTTTCTAAATTGTTAATAGTTTTCGTTTCAATGATTTGTGCTTCTTCTGCCTTACCATCGATGTATCACATTTGTAGTGAATTTGCAACCTTATCATCAGCTAAAGTCTGTTTCAATCTTCTAATAGGATTATGATTTCCTTGTCTAGTTCTATATTTTAGCTTGTAATCAACTTTTGACGTAGAGTGAAGAGAACTCAAAAAATTTGCTTAAGGCTATGTGAAAAGGCCTAAGAGAACTCAAAGAATTTTATAGGTATACAACCAAGTTCAGTTTTCTGCCTATGCTTTGCTTCAGATATAATTTGGCCTCCTTATAGAGCTGAAGTGAAGAGAAGAATTCCTAAGGGGACTTGCATCCTAATTTTTCTTTGTGGCTTTTAATTTTTTGTGGGGGGTAGTGTCCTGCACTCTTTTCAGATTGATAGGGGTTCTTGGTTATCCGGTTGAGTGATTTATTTGCCCTAAACCATTGGAGAAGTCCTGAGAGCTTAGCTCCTACTCTATTATGCTCTCGAGTATGTCCTGAGGTTGAGGCTCTCTCTGTAGAGGGAGAAAAAGAAATTCAGTTTCCTACCTTTTTTTTCTCCCTCTGTGATTCATGTGAAGCTGCTGAGGAAATTTTTGTAAATTTTTTCTTTTTTGGGTTCAAAGTTTTGTTTTCATCAAACCTACTTATCTATAGTACAATTTCTGATCTGATTTTCATAGAGGATCTTGTTTTCCCTATTTGGTTTGTTTGGCCAGTTGTTGTTTTGGTTAAAGTATTTCATGATACCATACGAAATTAGCCGATACGTATCCATATTAGATACAACTGATAAGATACATATTGGTACGTCTCTCTATTGAATTGCACTAAAATACATTGGCCAATACGATGTACTTGATACAAGGCTTATACATCTCTTAAAATCACTTGACTTATACGAAACATCAATACTTATACTTTAAACCTTGCTTTGGACTCCTACTTAGACTCTTCAACCAATAACTGAAATAAAAGTCTAATTGGATTTTTAAATAAGAATCCTACTAAAGAAATAAAACAACTACAAATAATAAGGCAAGGTCAAAAATACCCCTAGGGGGCTTGTCCTTGGGCCTAGTGCTGTTAGGCTCTCTTGTGGCTCTTATTGGGGGCCTGTTTGCTGCTTGCATCATTGTGTTAGTCTGATGACCTACTAGATTCAATGTTTCTATAAATAGATGCAATCCCAGCTTTGCTTAGAGAAATAGCTTTTCTCCAAACAAGACTTTTGTAAACTGATAATTCTAGCTTCATTGTCTATTAAAGTAACAACTATGACGGTATTGAACAACCCATGTTTTCATTCGATGGCTGAGATCTCTCCTCAATATTGTTAGAGACCCTCTTCTCTTCAGTTTGATTCTCATCTGATGTTTGGGATTGTTAGTGATATGGAGAAAATATGATCGGACCGGGTTCATACCTGGTTCGACCCTCGACCCCGGTCGAGACAGAGGGAATCGACTCGCTCCCGAGCGAACCGGATCCAGAAGATGGCTTGCTGAGGAAGAAAACTTATTCAGCTACAAGCACACCCTAATTCAACTTATGAATTAGGTTAATTACCCTAATGATGGCAGACTCAAATGGACGGCTGCGGCTAATCATTATCGAAGGGATACTCATCGCATAACCTAAAGGTTATCTCAGGAGTCCTCTACTAGTCCAAACTAGTAGAAGTCTATCGCTCAACAGATCTAACTGTTAAGATCCAACGACTACCCAAAGAAGGCTCAAGTGCATCTGACGAAGGAGATTCGAAGGTACACTCTATATAAACCTCACTGCCATACGAGGTGAGGAGGACAGATTCAGATACATACTGATAGACGTAAACTATCAGAGGCTTACGATCTAGATCATGTTTCCCAGTTCTTTATTCCTTAGCTCTGTGCTTCTAGCAGAGCCGTTTGTGATTAAGTTCATCAACTGACTTAGCCTTCGAAGGTGGACTCCCGACCCCCGCGGTCGGGCCACATCTGACGCTTTCGTTTTGCAGGTCATCACGAGGAGATCTAAGGGCTGAGCAGATTTTGGACGCATCATTTGGCGCCGTCTGTGGGAACGACTTGTAAAGCCATGGTGACTAGATCGGCAGCAGCCGCTGCACAGAGCGATTCTAGTATTCAGATCCCTGGAGTGAATAATCCAGATGTTCCCCAGGGAAGCCAAAATCCTATCGAAGTAGATGGTGGTCAAGGAGGACGTAATCCTCCTGATACATTCCAAGATCAATTGAATCAAGTAAAGATTCAACTCTTGGAGGTGAGCTAAGCACTCCGCATGCTCACCAGACGAGTGGTGTTACCACAAGAGCCTGACCATCGCAATCCAGGGAGGCGCGTGTTACCACGTGATCAATCGCGTGATCAAAGATTGGCTGAAGACCGGAATATCGGTCAGAACTTTCATCAAGGTGACCGAGGACCTAGGAGAATTGACGATCAACCTAGGCGGGACGATCGGTTCGATAGACCGCAGGAAAGTACAACCGATTCAAATACAAGGTTGGACACAGGGGTGAGAACTCACTCACCAACTATCAGAAGAACCGGTCCCGATGATCGAGCAGTTCGCGACAAGCGGAATGTTCAGGAAGGACGGGTTGTTCGTGATGATCGAATAGCACGTGATGATCGTGTTAATCAAGGTCGTGGTCATATCGCTGAAGATCACCTGACCCAGATTGGTCAGGAATTGGCCAACATCAATTAGAAGTTAGGGCAGTTGGCTAAAGGAAGGATGACTGAGGATATTTACTCAGTCATTCAGAAGACCCCCTTTGCCGAGCCAATTGCGGGATATCAGTTTCCCCATAACTTTCGTTTGCCTACCTTTTCTACATTCGATGGCTCCGGAGATCCAACGGCCCACATTGGCTATTATCAGCAGACCATGGCAGTTTCAGGTAATTCTGACGAAATTTTATGCAGGGTTTTTGGTTCATCTTTAACCGGAGCAGCTCAAAAGTGGTTTTCGAACCTCCCCTCTGGAAGGATTGTAAACTTTGATGAATTGGCGCGCAAATTCATAGGGCGATTCCAGAGTGGAATACAGGTCAAGAAAACGGAAGAAACCTTGTTTACTGTCAGACAAGGAAAAAACGAATCGATCAGAGAGTTTCTGAAAAGATTCAACAAAGTAACGATGGAGATAGAAAATTTGGATGAGCAAGTAGCCAAAACTGCTCTATTCACTGGACTCACTAACCGGAAACTCCTAGATTTATTACTACAGGATATGCCTGCAACTTATGCTGAGTTGGTACAGAGATGCCAGAAGCAGGCCGAAGTCATGGAGATACTAGATGCGCGCCAAGAAGATAACAAAGTCTCCAATAAGAAACAGAAGGCTCCCGAGCGAGCGAAGCCAAAGAAAAATGTCCGTGATCGGGTTGGAAAATCTCGAGCTTGGCGCCGGAGGTCTCCGGTAAAAGTGAATATACTCCATTGAATGTTCCTCGGGCTGATATTCTAAATATCATCAAAAGGAAAAATATTTTGAAGTGGCCACCTAAAATTCTTTTGAAACCTGGGGAGCAGCAGGATCGAGAAAAATATTGCCGATTCCACAAGGACTATGGTCATTATACAAATGACTGTCGTCATCTGAAAGCAGATATTAAGAGATTAATATCTCAGGGACAGTTGTCCAATTTTGTTAGCAGAAGGAGGGAGGAGCCACGTGAGCCACGCTCGGCTGCTCCTAAAAGGGATCGTTCGGTTAGTTCAGAACGATCAAGGGAGGCTCTGAAGTCTGAAAAGGGCAAGGAGGTGACTGAAGCTACTCGATCACCTATCCTTTCCATTTTCGGAGGACCAAAGCCCGAATCACTCCGCAGTTTGAAGACAAAATCCGAATTTGTCGGAACCGGAGAGTCGCAGAAGCGAAAGAAGCTGAATGGTGAAGATTCTATCACCTTTGGCGAGGAGGATGAAAGAGGCGTTTGTTTAACTCATGATGACGCCATAGTCATCAAGGTAGAGATTGCACGTCGGGAAGTGCATAGAGTTTTGGTTGATATAGGGTCTGCAGCTGACCTAATTTCTTATGAAGTATATCAAAAACTGAAGGTGGATGAGGACTTGATGGAGCCTTCATCCACGCATCTATATGGTTTTGCAGGGTCATCTGCGGTGGCGGAAGGATCTGTCCAGTTGGACTTATCTATTGGAAGTTTTCCTAAGGAAACAACCGTCCGAATCAATTTTTTGGTGGTTCGGGAGCTACAAGCTTACAATGTTATCCTTGGGCGACCATCTTTATCCAAGATAGGTGCTATTGTTTCGACAAAACACCTGAAGATAAAATTCCCGACGGATATGGGAATTGGTCAAGTTTCCTCTGACCAGAGGATCTCTCGGCAATGTTACGTTGCCTATTTAAAAGACAAGGAGGGCCCAAGGAAGGTGACTGCCCTACCTATAGAAGTTCGAGACAATCGGGAAGAAGCAGAGATGCAAAGGCCCGAACTAGTGGAGAAGCTGGAGCAAATCCAACTGTGTACCGAAGATAAGAAGAAGATTACTTATATCGGGTCTGAACAGCTGGAGAAATTCAAAGATGAGTTGAAGTTATTTCTTCAACAGAATAAAGACATATTTGCATGGTCTCGTCAAGACATGCCGAGAATCGATCAGCCGTCGCAGAGCATAAACTCTGGATAGATCCGAAGGTGAAACCAGTGATACAGAAAAGGAGAAATTTCTCCATTGAAAAGTATGAAGCCGTTCGGGGCGAGGTTGAAAAACTGAAGAATTCTGGTTTCATAGAACCAATTGAATGCCCAACCTGGTTAGCTAACTTGGTAATGGTAAAAAAGGCGAATGGGAAGTGGAGAATGTGTACAGATTACACAGATCTCAACAAAGCTTGCCCTAAAGATTGCTATCCGTTGCCTCGGATTGACCTCTTGATAGATGCGACTGCAGGATATGAAACTCTAAGTTTCATGGATGCCTACTCAGGGTATAATCAGATCCTTATGAATAAGGAAGATGAGAAGTTTACGGCTTTCATGACTGATCGTGAAAGCTACTACTATAAAGTCATGCCATTTGGCCTGAAGAACGCAGGAGCTACATATCAGAGGGCCGTCAACAAGATTTTTAAAGATCTGATAGGAAAGAATGTTGAAGCTTATGTTGACGACATGCTAGTGAAGAGCTTTACAAAAGCAAATCATATTGCAGATTTGACTGAGGTTTTCTCAGTACTGCGAAAATATCAAATGAAGCTGAATCCAGAAAAGTGCGCCTTTGGAGTTTCCTCGGCCAAATTTTTGGGCTTCATGGTGTCACAGAGAGGTATTGAGGCTAATCCTGCCAAAATACAGGCTCTAATTGATATGGAGGCTCCCAAAACTGTTCGTGATGTGCAGTGTTTAACAGGGAGAGTTGCCGCTTTGAATCAATTCATCTCCAAGTCTGGAGAAAAGTGTTTGCTATTCTTCAAGGCACTCAAAGATTTGAGGGGCAACAAGGAGGCAAAGTGGACCGAAGAACGCCAGAAAGCTTTCGAGGAGTTAAAAGAAGCACTCAGACAACCGTCGATCTTGTCCCGACCAGAGAAGGGGGAAATATTACAGCTTTATCTAGTGACGTCCCTTTCAGCGGTCAGTGCAGTACTTGTTCGTGAGAAAGATAAAAAACAGTGGCCGATTTACTATGTGAGCCACGTATTGCTAGATGCGGAGACACGATATTCGCAGATTGAGAAGCAAGCTCTGGCTCTCATGATGGCCGCCAGGAAGCTAAGGCCATACTTTCAAGCTCATCCAATTGAGGTATTTACAACTTTTCCTCTTAGTAAATTTCTTAATAAACCTGATTTATCTGGAAGGATGGTGTCCTGGTCAGTTGAACTCAGCGAGTTCCAAGTGAGCTTTAAGCCCAGAACGACAATCAAGGCTCAGGCGCTAGCCGATTTTGTAGTAGAAACTACTGCACCAATGGAGTCCACCATTGAGGATCCCATTATACCAACCACTTGGGAGGTATATGTGGATGGTTCGAGTAATAAAGATGGAGCAGGAGCTGGAATTCTATTGAAAAGTCCAGCAGGCTTTATTATTCGATATGCTTTGAGATTTGCATTCGGAGCAAGTAATAACGAAGCAGAATATGAGGCTCTGATAGCTGGACTTCAGTTGTCAAAAGCATTATCTATCGCAGATGTTACTATTTATAGTGACTCTCAACTTATAGTCAACCAAGTCCAGGGGGAGTACGGTATTAAAGAACCATGCTTGCAGAAATATCAAGAGATAGTGCAGACATTTCAAAATCAATTTCAGAATTTGAAGATATCTCAGATTTCGAGGAATGAAAATTCAGTGGCAGATGAGCTATCCCGACTAGCCAATGCCAAAGAAAAGAATCTAGACCCTTCGGTCTATATTGAAGAGATAACATTTCCAAGTTATCATGAGAAAGAAATTTCTTATATTGAAGCAGAGCGTTGCTGGATGGGTCCGATAATTGAGTATCTAAGAGATGACAAATTACCTGAGGATCCGAAAGAGGCAAGGTTGATCAAGATACGATCGGCGAGATTTGTCATTCAGAATGGGAGACTATACAAAAGATCTTATTCTGGATCCCTTATGAGATGTATAGGCCCCGAAGGAGCAAAGTCAGCTTTGGCTGAGATTCATGAAGGAATTTGTGGGGCTCACATGGGTGGACGAGCCCTGGCCCACAAAATTCTAAGACTTGGGTTATATTGGCCTAAGATCCAAGAGGCTGCTATGGAGTATGTTCGTCGATGTGGCAACTGTCAAATTCATGCTACAGTATCGAAGCGCGCGGCGGAAACCATGACTTCAATTCTAGATCCCATTCCCTTTGCGATGTGGGGAATTGATATCATGGGCAAATTCACCAAGGCGTCAGGCGAATGGGAATATCTGATAGTAGCAATTGATTACTTCACGAAATGGGTTGAAGCCAGTGCACTAGCAGCAATTACTGAGAAAAAAGTGGAGAAATTTGTGCTTGAGTCAATCATATATCGCTTTGGGATTCCAAAGATTATCGTCACTGACCATGGTACTCAGTTCGACTGTCCGCAATTTGAGCAATTTTGCGGAACATATATGATCGAGCATCGTATGTCCTCAGTGGCATACCCCCAGAGCAATGGACAAGTAGAGGTTACTAACCGAACGCTACTGGAAGGAATAAAGAGAAGACTCGAAGCTGATAAGGCTTCTTGGGTTGAAGAACTTCATAACATACTGTGGGCCTATATAACTACGGTTGGAACACCCACAGGAGAAACTCCATTCAGGTTAGCATATGGATCCGAAGCATTGGCACCGGTGGAGATAATGGCGGGGACATTACGGGATCGAGAGTTCGAGGAAAAAGCAAACGAGCAAGGACTGCTTGATAGTCTTGATCTGTTGGATGAAGTTCGGGCAAAGGCAATAGCACGAACTCAACATTATCAAAGAAGGATAGCGTCTCATTATAATACTCGAGTGAAGAATCGTCGGTACTTAGCCGGAGATTTGGTGTTGAGAAACACCTTAGCTTCCGACCCACGTCACCAAAGAAAATTGGACCCTTCCTGGGAAGGACTTTATATGGTTGTAAAACCAGTTGGTTCAGGAGCTTACAGGCTGAAGAACATCAACACCCAGAAAGAGTTGGATCATTCGTGGAATGCCAGGCATCTCAAAAAGTTTTATCCTTGATGATGATTTCAATTTTGTTCGTGATGTAAACATTTTCAACTCAATCAATGCAATTTTTGGCTTTCAACAAATTATCTTTTGATTGGGGGGCATCATACACCACATTCAAGAACAAGATTCAACTATAAGGCATCGGATGAAAATCCGTGTGGGTCCTTCAACACTTATGGAATTTTTTTGGAATCTCTTAAGTCGAGGCATCGGATGAAAATCCGAGTGAGTTCCTTCTGCAAGGCGTCGGTTTGAAACCCAAGTAAGTTCCTTCAAGACTTATTGAATTTTCGAATTATCCTTAAGTTAAGGTATCGGTTTAAAACCCAAGTGAGTTCCTTCTCAGACTTATTATATTTCTCCCAAAATCCTTAAGTAAAGGCATCGGTTTAAAACCCGAGTGAGTTCCTTCTCAGACTTATTGTATTTCTCCGGAAATCCTTAAGTAAAGGCATCGGTTTAAAACCCGAGTGAGTTCCTTCTCAGACTTATTGTATTTCTCCGGAAATCTTTAAGTAAAGGCATTGTTCTAAACAACTAAGACCTAGTACAACAGCAATTCAAGTGGCTAGCAAAGTTCAAGATGAAGTCAATTTCTTATTTCTTCAAAAGACCAGAAGAGGCCGGTCTTAACATCAAACATAAGATTACAAGAGCTGGATACAATCTTCGTTCCAAAAGGAAAGTCATCATCGATGATCATTAAGAAGTCATACAAGATCGGCACAACTTTGCTAGAACAAACACATGAGTCAATCATTGGTATGGATTCAAGGAAAAGAAGAGGAGAAATGAGGATTACAAAAAACATTTCATTATGTATAAAATCCTTCGCAATTTCATACTCTTTGTCCAGCTTGTCCAAGAGAAGTATGGTCATCGACCAAACTTGCATTCAAGGCGAGCTCGTCATAATTGAATCCTTCCAAGGGAGAATAAATAGGAGAATCTTCCAGATAATGCATAATATCTGGATCAGAAGGCGGAGGATCAATCTTATTTTTGGTCCAGTCAGGAGGAGGAAGGCCCAGTTTGGTAAATACTTCATGATGGCAAACAGCACTGTAGGGAGTCGTATCAAAATGAGGATCCTTCCTAAATATTGATTCCCATACTTCGTTCTCACCATCCTGGTACGCCTGCAAGTTATAAGCATTCAGCATATCAACAAAGGGCTTACTGTGTAAATACTTGAAGACGCAGGCTCTGCAAACATCAGTTGGAAGGGATTCGGGCAAAGGAACGACAGCTTGCCTTTGGGGTAACGTTTCAGATCCTTTGGCTCCCGACTTTCCAACTGCTCGCTCCAGTTGCCGGATCTTCTCCCTGGCATCATCCAAGTCTGACTGAAGACAATCGATCACCGAATTCTTTTCTCCTGCAACCTCCCAAGCTAGTTTCCTAAGGCGAGCAATCTCAGCATCTTTAGCTTCAGAGATTTCCCGAAGCCTGGAAACTTCATTGCTCAACCTATTGAGCCTAGAGGCTGCTTCCACTTGGCTGTGGAAGTTACTAGTAAGACTCCTGCAAACAACTTCCGAGTTAAAAAGGAGCAGAAGAGTAATATTCAGAATCAAAAGATAATGAAGAAAGACTTACATCACCAGTGATTTCATAAAGACTTCATCTGGAAGTTTGGAAAGAACTGCGCTCTTAGAAGTCATTTGAGCAGCAGTGCACCATTCCAACGCTCTGTCAAACTCGTTTGACACTAATTTGGGCAAAGGATGAGAAGGATGAGCTACATCAAGAGAAGGATGAGCTGCATCACTTGTCACCCGACGGCGCTTCCTGGTGGCAAAATCCTCCAACTCCAAAGGAGAGGAGGAGGATGCCAAACAAGCACTAGAATTGGAAATAGGAGCAGCACCTGCTGGGACCACACCTTCATCAGACACCAACATAGTTGCCTCAGATGCCCGAAGAGTCTCCTTCGGGGGTGCACCAACGGTCTCTGCAGCAGGGGCATCAGCAGCGCCATCAACAATGGAGTGATCAAGATCTTCCTGGGAAAGACGAGCGATCACTTCGGGCAAAAGAGGCGTAGGGGCAGCATCAAAAGAAACTGTGGGAATCTGACTTGAAGATTCACCAACAAGAGTCGCCTTACGCTTGGAGGATTCACTAGCTGAAACCACCTCACTGGCCCCAACAACCGCCGACGGAACGATTTTCTTACAAGATTTCGCTCTGATAAAGTTCGGGTTGATCCTGGGAGCCACTATATAAATAGAAAAGCCGTATCAGTACAGATATCCAACAAAGAAAGAAAAGAGGGAAAACCCTAGTTCTCTATCAGCTATGAAAAACCCGATTAACTAAACCCCAAGTACTACTACTGTGCAGTTTACTCAGGGGGAAAGGGGGAAAGAGATAAGTAATCAAAAAACTCACTTGTTCAGAAGTTGATAGAGTTATTGTTGGAGTACGAGGAATACGGAAGCAAGCAGGAGGACAGAATGTCGCTTTAGCAAATCTAACTTGCAGATAGCAGGATAGATCGAGGGTTCCCACGAAGGCTTTAAATAGCCTCAGGTATTAAGACGACGATTGAGAGCTAAAGGCAACCAATGGCCCAGATCGAAATGACGCTTCGAAATCCGCAGAAAGCAAGAACAACGGTCGGAGGGATGCCACGTGGAAACATGTGGAGGCGAGCACCCGATGCAGGGATACCTCCAATCGTCGCACCGCCATTGTAATAATGGATGTATTTCCGATTCATTGGAAACAGTGAATGGTACACCAGAGAAGGGAAACGTGTGGACTTTGCAGTAAATGAAGGAATGGGGAAGATTAATGCATCTTTCCAAAACGTATCTTCATAATATCTCTACAAGATTATTATTCGTCGAGGAATGTGAAGTTAAGTGATAAGTTTTATCATTTATATTTTATTCAAAACAAGATTTCAGCAGGAGACAGGGAAATGGAAAGGCCAACATGAAAAAGAAGTGTCTATTCATTAGCTAGGAGGCAAATTTAAAAAAAAAAAAAAAAAACCCCTTTTCCTTTTTTTTTTTTTTGGGCTGGGGGGGGGTGGTGGGGGGTTTTTTGGTGTGTGGGGTTAGAGAAAATTTAAAAAAAAATATAAAAAAAAGAGTAAGATTTATAACTTTTATACTTGAGATGGCTTGATTTAGGAGTATTTTTTCTTTGTTTTAGTGATAGTATTCATTAGGTGTTGTCTTATTTAGTCTCAACATGTTGCATTTTGTTTAGTTCATTTTTGTCACATTGCATGAATTTCCCTTCTTTTTATGGATGAATTTGACTGTTTCTCTCTCTCTCTTGAACATGTAGGTGAAGATTCATAATAGAAGAACATGTCCTCTAACTTTGTTGTAGAGTTGTTGCTGCATTGCTACAACAACGGAGCAGAATATTCTCAGATCCAATTCAAATGGAATTGACCAAAAAGGGCTAACTTAAGTGGACTAAATTCTTATAAATACATGATGGTTTTCAGCCCTTGATCTCAGGAGGAAATTTCTAATCCTATGGCCAGAATCTAACGTAATGATTGAAGACATTTATGGAAGAAAGAGAAGAGAGGCAAGGAGAAAAAAGGAGAGATTGGACCAAGGGGAATAGAGACTTGGCTGAGAGGAGGGAAGATAGAACGAATGCTAGAGCTCTTGTGGAAGCACGGAGCTGCTGGAGTTGCTGATTTGCTGAAGAAGAAAGCTGGAGCTCATGTGGAAGCATTGAAGCCTTAGTTTATTCTCATTGAAGCCTTAGCCTTAGTTTATTCTTGTTTTTTATAACTCTATCTTCTTACTTTCTAGTCTCATGTCAACTATACTTGGTTTTATGCATTTCAATTCTGTTATGGGCTAAATCTTAGCTGTGTTGGGATGATAGTAGTACCTAAACCTGAATTTTGATATGTAACTAATCATGTGTTCTTTAGTTTTATTGCAATCCCCTTTATTGTTAATGAATTCAACATATTATATTGACTAATTTCAGTTCTTGAATGATCTTTCTTGAATGAATGTTATGATTTCATTAATTGGAAAATTAATAAAGTCCAGGTGTTTGTTGAATTGTGTGAGTTAGCATCATCTTTAATTAGGTTGTGTTAATTAGTAGGTTGGGTAGGAATACCCAATTACCTCACATTACCATTGATTGGATTGGGTTTAAATTGCATTCTTAATTCAATTCTTCATAGGAATATGCAGATGTTGATTTAGGAGGCTAGCTTATGTGTATTGGAAAATACCATATTGCCATTCATTCCAAGTTCTTGATTTATCTTGGGGTTGTAGCATTGCTTTAGTATTTGTGTTATAAAATTCAGGGGAAGGGAAACTTGATTCCTAACACACTTGTCACTCATTAAGTTTCTTCCATTGCTTAATCTACATTTTAGTTCCTTAGTTTTCCTTATTTGTCATTTGGTTATTTAGTTAGTCAATCACCAATCAACCTTGTTAATTTCATTTAAATCAATTTTACTTTTACATTGAAAGTTAAGGATATAATTCTCCGTGGGATCGATTTTGTACTTATCATTTATTACTTGATTGCGATACGTATACTTGCGTAATATCTTGAGATACAAGCAACAAGTTTTTGGCGCCGTTGCCGGGGAATTTTGTCATTGATAATTAGTGTAGAAGTAAGTTTTTGTTTTATCTACTGAAATTTCTTTACTTTGATATTAGTTTCCTTTTATTCTCAGGTGCTTTTACCCTTGTATGAACACGCTGCCTGATCAAGAGTTGGCACCCTTTGACATCGAAATAGAAAGGACATTTCGAGCTAGAAGAAGGGAGCAACGAGGCCTAGCAGCAGTTCCAACAATGGCTGAAGCAGTGAGAAATGGATTGAATAATAATGAGAATAATATGGCAGCTGAGGGTGATGATAGAGATAGAGCCATCAGAGCATATGTTGTCCCCATGTTGCATGAGCTGAATCCAAGCATAGTACGGCCAGATATTCAAGCCTTACATTTTGAACTTAAGCCGGTGATGTTCCAAATGCTTCAAACTGTGGGACAATTCAGTGGGCTTCCAACAGAAGGTCCTCATCTCCATCTTAGACTCTTCATGGAAGTAAGTGACTCTTTCAAGATACCTGGAGCAACTGAAGAGGCTTTGAGATTGAAGCTATTCCCTTATTCATTGCGGGATAGAACAAGAGCGTGGTTGAACTCCTTACCTCCCCAATCAGTAGCTACATGGAATGACTTGGTAGAGAAGTTCTTGATGAAGTACTTTCCTCCAACAAAGAATGCCAAGCTCAGAAATGACATAACTGGTTTTCAACAGTTGGATAGTGAGTCTTTATATGAGGCATGGGAGAGGTTTAAGGAGCTCTTGCGTAAATGTCCTCATCATGGCATTCCTCATTGGATTCAGATGGAGACTTTCTACAATGGTTTAAGTGGACAAACTCAATCCATAGTGGATGCATCAGCCAATGGGGCTATATTGGCAAAGTCTTACAATGAGGCTTATGAAATTTTGGAAAGGATGGCCAACAACAACTACCAATGGCCAGCTGAAAGAGCTGCTGCAAGTAAGAGGGTGGCTGGAATTTATGAGTTGGATGCAAGTGATGCCTTAATCGCACAAGTTTCATCCCTCACTAGTGTGCTAAAATCTGTAAACTTGGCTGCAACTGTACAACCACAACAAAATCCAGCAGTCTCTTGTACATATTGTGGTGGGGAGCATGTCTTTGATAGTTGTCCATCTAACCCAGAATCAGCCTACTATGTTGGTAATTTCAGCAAAGCTAATAACCCATATTCCAACACTTATAATCCTGGTTGGAGGCAGCACCATAACTTCTCTTGGAATGGTCAAGGACAGAATGTAAGCCCATCATCTATCCCAACTAGACCTTATCAGCTTCCAAGTGCTCAACAGCAAGTGAAGATTCAGCCTATAGAACCTTCTTCGTCAATTGAGCTCCTATTGAAAGAATACATGGCAAAGAATGATGCAATTATTCAGAGCCAAGCAGCTTCATTGAGAAATTTGGAGAATCAAGTTGGGTAGCTAGCTAATGCTTTAAGCAACAGACCTCAAGGATCACTGCCAAGTGATACTGAAAATCCTAGGCGTGAAGGCAAAGAGCATTGCAAGGTTATTTCATTATGGAGTGGGAAACATCTAGAGCCACCTCATGTTAAGTCCAGTCAACTGAAGGAGCCTATTCCTATCCAAGAAGAAAGGGAAAAGGAAGATCCAGTGGCTGTTCAAAAGGACCAATCTGATTTTGAAAACCAAAGTGTTGAACCACCAACTACAGCTCCATTGCAACAGGGTTCTCCAGAAAAAGTGCCTTATAAACCACCCCCCCTTTCCTCAAAGATTTCAAAGGCAGCAACAAAACCATCAGTTCAAGAAATTCTTGGATGTTTTGAAGGAGCTCCACATCAATATACCATTGGTAGAAGCACTTGAACAAATGCCAAATTATGTGAAATTCATGAAAGACATCCTTTCTAAAAAAAAGAGATTTGGAGAGTTTGTAACAGTAGCCATGACACAAGAGAGTAGTGCCTTCTTGCTGAACAAGCTTCCTCAAAAATTAAAGGATCCTGGGAGTTTCACCATTCCTTGTGCTATTGGAGAAAATTATATTGGGAGAGCCCTTTGTGACCTTGGAGCTAGCATTAACCTTATGCCAATGTCAATCTTCAAGAAGCTTGGTGTGGGAGAAGCAAGGCCAACTACAAGTAACACTTCAGGTGGGTGATAGATCCTTAGCTCATCCTGAAGGAAAAATTGAAGATGTCTTGGTAAGAGTTGATAAGTTCATCTTCCCTGCTGATTTCATTGTTCTTGATTTTGAAGCTGATAGAGATGTGCCCATCATTCTTGGAAGACCCTTCTTGGCCACTGGAAAGACTTTGATTGATGTGCATAAAGGAGAATTAACTATGAGGGTAAATGGAGAGCAAGTCACTTTCAATGTTCTCCAGGCAATGAAATCTCCAGATGAGATAGAGCAATGCTCAATGGTAGATATCATTGAGGAGCTGGTTTTAGAAGAAGTTGAGACAAAGGGTAGTACAGATCCATTAGAGCTTTCATTAACATCTGAAATTTCACAAGTGGGTGATGAAGCAGGTAACTACATTAAATGGTTAGATGCAAGACCAGCTGAGACATTAAGAAAGAGTGGATTTGATCCTCTTGTATTATCTGAGCATGCAACTCAATCTCCTAAGCCATCAATTGAAGAGCCTCCTGTGTTAGAATTGAAGCCTCTTCCAGGACACCTTAGGTATTCCTATTTGGGTGAAGGAAAGACACTTCCAGTTATCATTTCAGCAGTGCTAACAGCAGAGCAAGAAGATATGTTAATTAAAGTGCTGAAGAAATACAACAAAGCATTAGGATGGACCATATCAGACATCAAGGGAATTAGCCCATCAATTTGCATGCACAAAATTATGCTGGAAGACTGCTGTAATAATTCTGTGGAGCATCAAAGGAGGCTGAATCCAATTATGAAGGAAGTGGTCAAAAAAGAAATCATTAAATGGTTAGATGCTTTGGGGTGGTGTATCCAATTTCAGACAGCAAGTGGGTGAGTCCAGTACAATGTGTCCCCAAGAAAGGAGGAATGACAGTTGTGGAGAATGATAATAAGGAGCTAATACCTACAAGGATAGTGAGTGGGTGGAGAATATGTATGGACTATAGGAAGCTCAACAAGGCTACAAGGAAAGATCATTTCCCTCTACCCTTCATTGATCAAATGCTTGATAGATTGGCTGGAAAAGAGTATTATTGCCTCTTAGATGGATACTCAGGGTACAATCAAATAGCCATTGCTCCTGAAGATCAACATAAGACCACTTTCACTTGCCCATATGGTACCTTTGCCTTTAGAAGAATGCCTTTTGGTCTTTGTAATGCCCCAGCCACTTTCCAAAGATGTATGATGGCCATTTTCACTAATATGGTGGAACAATTTGTAGAGGTGTTTATGGATGATTTTTCAGTTTTTGGAAAAACTTATGTTGAATGTCTCACTCACTTGGCAAAAGTTCTACAGAGATGTGAATAAACCAATTTAGTCCTCAACTGGGAAAAATGCCATTTTATGGTTAGAGAATGGATTGTTCTTGGACACAAGGTTTCCAAACAGGGTCTAGAAGTGGATAAAGCCAAGGTTGCCATTATAGAAAAAATACCACCACCATCAAGTGTAAAAGGGATTAGAAGCTTTCTTGGACATGCTGGGTTTTATAGAAGGTTCATAAAAGATTTTTCACAAATATCTAAACCATTGTGTAGCCTGCTTGAAAAAGAAAGTCAGATCAGCTTTAATGAAGCATGTATGACAACATTTCTAGAGTTGAAGAAGAAGCTCATCTTTACACCCATCATTGTGGCACCGGATTGGTCTATTCCCTTTGAGGTCATGTGTGATGCTAGTGATTGGGCTGTAGGAGCAGTTTTGGGACAGCGTAAGAATAAGGTATTCCATTCAATCTATTATGCTAGTCGGACCCTATCAAGAGCACAACTGAATTACACTTGTCACCGAAAAAGAGCTCTTGGCAGTTGTGTTTGCATTTGACAAATTTAGAGCTTATCTAGTGGGGGCAAAGGTCATTGTGTTCACAGATCATTCAGCCATCAAATATTTGATACACAAGAAGGATGCTAAACCAAGGCTGATTAGATGGATCTTATTGCTTCAAGAGTTCAATTTGGAGATAAAAGATAGGAAGGGGACTGAGAATCAAGTGGCTGACCATCTGTCTAGGTTGGAAAATCCAAACCAAGCAGCTGAATTTGAAATTAAAGAAGTCTTCCCTGATGAACAACTCTTTGTTGTTTCCCTCTCAACACCTTGGTATGCTGATTTTGCTAATTATTTAGCCAGCGGACTTCTACCCCCTATGATGCCCACTCAACAAAGGAAGAAATTTTTACATGAGGTTAAAAGGTATTTTTGGGATGAACCATTCTTATTCAAGTTATGTGCAGATCAAATATTGAGGTGTTGTATCCCTGAGGTAGAAGTAGAGGATGTGTTGAAGCAATGCCATGATTCCCCATATGGTGGACATTATCAAGGAGATAGGACAGCAGCAAAGGTCTTGCAATCGGGGTTTTATTGGCCAAGTATGTTCAAGGATGCCTATCAATTCATTCAAAAATGTGATAGATGTCAAAGAGTGGGAAACATCTCAAAAAGGAATGAAATGCCCTTAACCAATATCTTGGAAGTAGAATTGTTTGATGTTTGGGGAATTGATTTCATGGGGCCTTTTATTCCTTCATCTGGCAATCTTTACATTTTAGTAGCAGTGGACTATGTATCCAAGTGGGTGGAGGCTGCTGCTTATTCAACTAATGATGCAAAGGTGGTTATTGACTTCATGAGAAAGAATATCTTCACTAGATTTGGTACTCCAAGAGCCATAATCAGTGATGAATGTTCACATTTTTGCAACAAATATCTTGGAGCTCTATTGTCTAAATATGGAGTTCGTCACAAAGTTGCCTCAAGCTATCACCCCCAAACAAATGGACAAGCTGAAGTTTCTAATAGACAAGTCAAGTTGATTTTGGAGAAAACAGTATGCCCAACGAGGAAGGATTGGTCCATAAGGTTAGATGACTCCCTTTGGGCCTACCGGATTGCCTACAAAACACCTTTTGGAATGTCACCATATCAACTTGTGTTTGGAAAGGCTTGCCATCTACCATTGGAACTAGAGCATAAGGCATACTGGGCAATTAAGAAATTCAATTTTGACTCTACTTTGGCTGGTGAGAAGAGAATGCTACAACTCCATCAACTTGATGAATTCAGGCTCCAAGCATATGAGAATGCCAAACTCTACAAGGAGAAAGTGAAGAAATGGCATGACAAGAAAATCTTGCGAGAGGGTATTTGAACCAGGTCAGCAAGTTCTCATTGTTCAACTCTCGAGACTCAAATTATTTCCAGGAAAGCTGAAATCAAGATGGTCAGGTCCTTTTACAATAATGACAGTATTTCCACATGGAGCAGTGGAGTTGCAAGAGGGCATCTCTAACAGGAAATTTCTAGTCAATGGGCGAGAGAATCAAGCATTATTGGGGAGCACCATTGGAGCGGGACAAATCTTCAATCAACCTTCAAGAGGCTTAAAAAGAAGGGAGGTCACTTAGATTTCATTATTTTTAGTTTAATTGTATGCTATTAGTTCATTAGGTGTTGAATAAAAAAAATAAAATAAAAATAAAATAAAATAAATGAATGATAGATAATTTGCTAACATGTATATTTGATGTGCAGGGAGTGTGGGGAACAAAAAGAGAGTGATTGGGTGTTTTGCCAAACTTATCATTAAATCAAACTGTTGAACAAAGCATGCTTCAATATACAGCAAATTTCACTATCTTTGTTGTAGCGATGTAGCCACAATGCTACTACAAAGTTTTGATCCTCAGCTATGGGTCTTACATGTTCTGTTAACACATTACATTCTCTGTTGAAAATTACATTCTGTGTTCGTTGCTATAGCAAAGCTACAACAACGATTAAACCACTCACCCGACCCGGTTTCATCTCAAACCCAACCAACCCATCAAAAATACACTTCAAACTTCTATTAGACCATGTTGAACCCATACTGATTCAAACCAATTTCATTTTTTTTAAACCCTTCTAAACCAATACCAACCCAAACCCATAAAACCTCTCATTTCAAACCGAAATCCAACAAAACACTCAGCTCACTTCGTCGACTCTCACGGCTCCATCGTCTCCTCCACTGCAACTCATCCTCCTCTTCTCTTCCATTTTCTGTTTTTCAAAGACTTTCACACCTCCATTTACCTACATTCACCCACCAAAGCAATCTTCTTCTTCACCGATAGCCCATCTTTCACAAAAACCCTAACTTTTTCCCCCATTCCATCCTTGAATCACTTTTCAGAGGACTACCGGTGCTGTACTGGGTTTCGGGTAGGTTTTTGTGGTATTTCGACCTTCCATCTTCCCTACACCACATCAGCTAAGTGTTCTCCCCATTTCTTTTCTTTCATTCTATATTTTTAAACTTTCTGATTTCTTTGTGTTTTTGTTGAATGTTCAATTTGTGGTTTGTGGGTTATGTGTTTGTTCTTATGCTGTCTTAGTGTATGTTTTCGTTAGGGTATATACAACTTTTCTTATTTGTTTAGGTGTTATTTTGGAGCTACAATCACTTGCACACACCAATACAGCATTTCTGGGTCATCGTTACCCTATGCTCGTATCCTCTGTTTTTGTGCTTGCCATTTGCACCTAAAACAACATAGAATTTGTTTGTTAGTGTTTGTTTTTGTTTGCTTAGTTATAGTTCATTGTTTGTTAATTGTTTGTTCTTGTTTTCTACTTTTATGGTGTCTCTGTTTTTTGTTAGATAAGGTATGTTTTAGTGTTTGTTTGATTAGTTTTTTTATTTTTTTATTTTCTACAATTTGTTTGATTAGTTGTTGTAGTGTTTTTGTTAGCTAAGGTCTGTTTTAGTGTTTGTTTGACTTCAATATTGGTTGTTAGGGGCCAACCTTATGCACTCCATTCAAAATGGCCCCTAAGAAGAAGAGCAGAACAGACCCTAGTTCTAGTGCTTCAATGAGTCCCTCTTATTTTGCCTCTCCCATAGCCGAGAACCGCTTCACATCCATCTCCACCAAGAACTTTCTTCCGGAGAAGGGGTTCAAATTAAAACCCAATGAAGCACAAGCCTTTCCATTCATCCCATCCATTATAGCTAGGCATCATTGGGAACAATTTTGCACCCATCCGGTGCCTACATCCCTTCCCTAGTCTCACGAATTTTATGCCAATCTCACCTGCCCCATCTCAGGATCAAGTCTATGTTAGGGGGATGCACATACCTCTAGATGGACCATCCATTAATGCCTATTATGCATTGGACAATGTGGAGGATGAGCACAATGCCTATCTTGCTTCAGCAGATCCAAGCGCCATGCATAACATTATCCGGACTTTATGTTCTCATGGCACGGAGTGGTCCTCATCCACCCAAGGTGCATTAACTATTGCCCGCCACACCTTGCAACCGGCAGCCAAAATTTGGTACCATTTTTTACAGACCCACTTGATGCCCTCCACGCATAGTCGATCTGTTTCAAGTGGATAGAGCTTTGCTCCTCCACTCTATTTTGGAAGGGCATCGGGTTAATGTGGGTCATCGCATTCATGAGGCCATTTGTGCTTGTGCTGCTGTAGGCGAGGTGGTAGTTTAGCTTTTCCTTTGTTTAATTACTCGCTTTATGTTTGGCTAACCATGTTGATGTGCGGGCTTCGATGTCCATACACTCAACAAAGGTGCCATTACACACTTCAAGTATCACTCGCATGCTTACACCTAGTTCAGCTCCCCCTTCCAGTGCACCACCTCCCGCTCGCAAAGCAGCATCGAGCCATTCCTCCCACTTCTTCTACCTCCGGTGCTCCATCCTCTAGTTACACTCAATTGGAACAGAGCCTCGGTCAAGTAGAAGCCACCCAATTTCAAATGATGTTGGAACATCAAATCTCTCGTGACCTCTTCCTTGGTTATATGCGTTATGTGGCTGCCCGTGATCGCGCCCTTGAGTCTAACTTAAGGATGAATAGCAACCGGTTCCAATCTTTTCCAGCTTTTCCCAACTACCTCTTCGCTAATCCTTGGGGCCAAGATGGGAACTACATTCCTAATATAGATGAGGAGGATGAAGCTGAAGCTGCTGCAGCTGCTGCAGCTGCTGATGATGAGTTCCATTCATTCGATGATGATGATGAGGCCTAGCTTGTTCAGGGAAGTTCTGTTCTCTCTCTTCTTTTACTGTGTTTTCCTTTTATTACCTTACTTTCTTTTCCTTTCTTTCGCTGTGAGGACACTGCTCATCTTTAGTTTGGGGGTAAGTTTTGCAATGTTCTAATAATTGCATATGTTATCTTCATGATATGGATGTCCCCAGTTAACCGTTACTTAATTTTCTTCAGTTTTTTTTTGTGACTGTATAGTTTAAAGTTGCTGTCCAGTTTTAGAGTAGCTGTTTTGGGTAGATGTTTTGTGTAGTTAATCTGGCTTTTCATGAAATTTGGATGGTTGTTAAGTAATGTGAATGTCAGTGCCTCTTACTCTGGTTTTGTTGGAAATCTTAGCACAATTTTGCTATAATGATCTGATGTCTGCATTTACTCATGTTTGTGATGCCATATTATTGATGCACCAAGTGATGTTTCAAGCTCTAGAGAACCTGGGGAAAGCTGGATCAATGTGAGAGTTTTTAGGATTTTAGAATTGGTTAAATGAGAACCTCAAGACTTACACATTAGGGATCCCCATTTGGTTGTTTCCAAGAACTTTGTGCATTGTGAATATTGATTGAGGTTTGACCCCTTCCTTCCCTAAAAGAATAATGCTCCACTGATTTGGGTTGCCTAGTAACCAGGAATATGCATGTAACCCATGTGTATTTTTGACGTCAACAGTGGCCCAAAATATGAGCATTAAAAAAAAAAAAAAAAAAAAAAAAAAGAAAGAAAGAGAGGAAAAAAAAAAGAATAATGTTCCATTGTTTTGGGCAACCTAGTAACCGAGGAATATGCATGTAACCCATGTGTATTTTTTACGTCAACAGTGGCCCGAAATATGAGCATGCAAGGCACTCTTGTTTGTGATCTTGTTGAGTAACCGGGTATCTTCATCACAAATGAGCGATATTCGCGTAAAAAGGCAAGATGAAAACATAAAATAAAAAAAATTTTAAAAAAAAAAGCTCATAAATAATAAGTTTGGGGGTCAAATGCTTAAAAGAGTATGAAACAAGTTCTTGGGGTTGTAAAAAGATATGGATTCCTAATTAGTGGAGAGGTAATCATTTGGTCAACATATTAGATCAATGAACTAAACTTGATGACCATGATTCAGCTATACTAGGGTGATCTGGGGCAAGATCCTTAACTTTCACACACACACTTGAGAGCATCCTGATGAGTAAAGTATGACATCTAAGTGTTATTGGCCAGATGTGTTGGATCTAAAAATTTAGAAAAAGATTAAGAGGCAACTTCTGTTTAACACTCATCCTATTGCATGCTTAAGCCAGGTTATTTGCTTTTCTTTTCTTTTGATTTCCTCATGCTTTCATTAGTAGTTAGTTGTTGTTTTCATTTGTCTTTATTGCTCGAGGTCAAGCAATGTCTTAAGTTTGGGGGTGTGATAACTCTATGAAATAGAGTTAAGATTTATAATTTTTATACTTGAGATGGCTTGATTTAGGAGTATTTTGTCTTTGTTTTAGTGATAGTATTCATTAGGTGTTGTCTTATTTAGTCTCAACATGTTGCATTTTGTTTAGTTCATTTTTGTCACATTGCATGAATTTCCCTTCTTTTTATGGATGAATTTGACTGTTTCTCTCTCTCTTGAACATGTAGGTGAAGATTCATAATAGAAGAACATGTCCTCTAACTTTGTTGTAGAGTTGTTGCTGCATTGCTACAACAACGGAGCAGAATATTCTCAGATCCAATTCAAATGGAATTGACCAAAAAGGGCTAACTTAAGTAGACTAAATTCTTGTAAATACATGATGGTTTTCAGCCCTTGATCTCAGGAGGAAAGTTCTAATCCTATGGCCAGAATCTAACCTAATGATTGAAGACATTTATGGAAGAAAGAGAAGAGAGGCAAGGAGGAAAGAGGAGAGATTGGACCAAGGGGAATAGAGACTCGGCTGAGAGGAGGGAAGATAGAACGAATGCTGGAGCTCTTGTGGAAGCAAGGAGCTGCTGGAGTTGCTGATTTGCTGAAGAAGAAAGCTGGAGCTCATGTGGAAGCATTGAAGCCTTAGTTTATTCTCATTGAAGCCTTAGTTTATTCTTGTTTTTTATAACTCTATCTTCTTACTTTCTAGTCTCATGTCAACTATACTTGGTTTTATGCATTTCAATTCTGTTATGGGCTAAATCTTAGCTGTGTTGGGATGATAGTAGTACCTAAACCTGAATTTTGATATGTAACTAATCATGTGTTCTTTAGTTTTATTGCAATCCCCTTTATTGTTAATGAATCCAGCATATTATATTGACTAATTTCAGTTCTTGAATGATCTTTCTTGAATGAATGTTATGATTTCATTAATTGGAAAATTAATGAAGTCCAGGTGTTTGTTGAATTGTGTGAGTTAGCATCATCTTTAATTAGGTTGTGTTAATTAGTAGGTTGGGTAGGAATACCCAATTACCTCACATTACCATTGATTGGATTTGTTTAAATTGCATTCTTAATTCAACTCTACTCTCTTCTTCTCCTCCATCTTGTTTTCTTTCCTTTCTGAGCTGAGACAAAGAAGAGATGCCGATTCTCTATTGCAAACATTCTGCACATGTTCTCATGATCATCCTAAGGATTTGAGGCTTGAACAAATGATCTTAACCATGATCATTGCAAGCTTTTTAGCTGAAATCAGATCAAACCATGATCTAATCATAAACTTCTAATCTGAATTCTGATCTTGGATTTCTATGGTTGATCATGTTAGTGGTT